>NC_041380.1:141979632-142088359 GCF_002162155.2 Triticum dicoccoides | reverse complement strand
GGCGAGATAGAGGGGGAAGTTTAGCAATGGCGCACCTCCCAGGGGTGCGCCATAAGTACATCGATAGCAATGGCGCACCTCCTCCTCGTGCGCCATTAGTAACTTATTATTATTATTTTTAGTTGCATCTAATAATTTTTTAGAAAATGACAATCAAATTTTAGAACATTTATGAATGTGAAAAAATATCATCAAATTTGTTATTTGAAAATATTTATGAATATATAAAAATATCATCAAATTTGTTATTTGAAAATATCATCAAATTTTTTATTTGAAAATATTTGAAAAAATATCATAAAAATTGGTATACCAATGGCGCATCTCCTAGGGGTGCGCCATAAGTACATTGGTAGCAATGGCGCACCTTCTCCTAGTGCGCCATTAGTAACTTATTGTTATTATTATTTTTTAGTTGCATCTAATAATTTTTTAGAAAATGACAATCAAATTTGAAAACATTTATGAATGTGAAAAATATCATCAAATTTGTTATTTCAAAATATTTATGAATATGAAAAAATATCATCAAATTTGTTATTTAAAAATATCATCAATATTTTTTTTGGATTTTTAGTTGCATTCATTTGTGAATTGGTAAAACATTTATGAATATGCAAAAATATCATCAAATTTGAAAAAATATTCATGAATTCTAAAAGTGCCCATGAAATTTAAAAATATTCATGAGTTCAAAAAATATTAACAAATTCAATACTTTTTGTGAGTTAGAAATTCAATACCATAATAAACATAAATAAATATTCATGACTAGAACAGAAGAAATATCATTTCAATATGTCAAAATACAATCGAGAAATGAAGACTATGATTTAAATACAATTGATCTTAGCTAGCTATCTTTTCACAATCTTCTTGCCCTTCTTTTTCCAAAATGGAGTTCTTCTGTTGAACGGACGTCCTTTAGGTAGGGTGGTCCTGCTTGTTCTTGTGGTGTATGGCACTTCATCGTCGTCGTCATGTTCCATCTTCGGGTCGCCGTACTTGCCGAAGTCTTGCTCATTGGCGACTCCATCCATTCCGATGATCTTCCTTTTGCCTCTCCTCACGACAACACGACTGGGCTTTGACGGGTCGGTAATGAAGAAGCATTGGTCCACTTGGGAAGCCAGTACCAATGGCTCATTTTTCGCGGTGACGTTTGCGCCCGCGGTCTTGGATTTGGCTTCGAGTATAACCATGGTGGTGAAATACCGACCTTCTTTTAGGATGCTCTTGGCCCATCTGACACGAAACATCGGGACCTGCTCTCCAGCGTAGCTCAGCTCCTAGATCTCCTCGATCCTTCCGTAGTATCTGTCCTTGTTGTTACCGGTGTAGGATTCCATCGTTACCCTAGAGTTCTGATAGCCATCGCTCTTCATGTCCTTGTCCTCGGTGTAGAATGTGTAGCCATTGATATCGTACGCCTCATAGGTCATCAGGTTGTGCTCGGCGCCCTGTGACAAGGCAAATATGAGTTTTTCTTCCGCGGAAGAATCCTCATGTAAAGGATACGACAGAAGCTTCTCCTTGAACCAACGCGTGAAACATGAGTTGTGCTCTTTGATTATATCTCCGTCTGTCCTTTCTTGGCCTCGGTCATTGTACGTCTTCTCAATAAAGGTTTTATGCTCTACCAGCCAAGGATCGACCACGTCTATGTGTTGTAGCGCGACTAGGTTTGCTCTTTCAAAGTCGGCGAGTCGAACCTCGAAGTCGACATGCATTTCACGGCGACCATCACGGTGACCCATCCAGCGAGCCTGCCGAGGTGCCTGTTGACGGGCAGACCAACGGGGTTCTCGATGCCTAGATAATTCGTGCAGTAGGAGATGCACTCTTCGGTCAGAAAGCCCCTGGCTATGCTTCCCTCTGGATGTGACATGTTGCGAACGTATCCTTTGATGACACCATTCATCCTTTCGAACGGCATCATGCTGTGCAGGAACGTCGGCCCGAGTTGGATGATATCCTCCATGATATGGACCAGCAGATGCACCATAACATCGAAGAATGCGGCGGGAAGTACATCTCAAGCTCACATAGTATCACCACGATCTCTTCCTGTAGCATTCTGAGTTGCCTCACGCCAACCGACTTCCGAGAGATGACGTTGAAAAAGTTGCATAGGCCAAATAGCGTTTCATGGACGTGCGCGTCCATGATCCCACGGATTGCAACTGGAAGTATCTCCGACATCAGTACATGACAGTCGTGAGACTTCATCCCGTTAAACTTCTGCTTCGCTGAGTCTAGGTATCTTCTTATCTTCCCCGCGTAACCGTAAGGAAGTTTTACTCCTAGGAGGCAGGTGAAAAACTGCTCGATCTCCTCCTGACTTAGAGTGAAGCACGCGGGAGGGTAGTCATTTCTGGTCTTCTTGGCCTTTTTGCCTTTGTGACGACTTCCTGTGTCCTGCTTCGCCTCATCATCATCATCATTAGCGTGAAGCTCCTCCCTGATGCCCATTGATTTCAAGTCTGCCCTTGCTTTCAGCCCATCATTGGTCCTATCTGGCATGTTGAGCAAGGTACCAAGCAGACTCTCGCACACGTTCTTCGTGATATGCATGACATCAAGGCTGTGAGGCACACGGAGGATCTTCCAATACGGCAAGTCCCAAAAAACAGACCTCGTTTTCCATATCTTCAATAGTGGCTCTGGCACCTTTCGCTTCTTTCCTGGCTCTGGCACCTTTTGCTTCTTTCCCGACAGTGGGCAATCTTTCCAATTTTTCAACAGCTCGTATATTTCCTCGCCGCTCCTCGTACGCTGGCGTCTTCGGGGTTCGGTTTCACCATCGAACATATCCTTGCGTTTTCTCCATGAGTCATCATCGCGAAGCCACCTTCGATGTCCCATGAACACGGTTTTCGAAGACCCGGGATCTCTATCTAGCTGGTGATACGTTGTGTCATCCATGCACCTGACGCATCCAGAAAATCCGTGGACCACCTGCCCCATGACATATCCGTAACCGAGATAGTCGTGCACCGTCGTGAGCAGTGCGGCTCTCATAGGGAAATATTATTTCTCAGCGGCGTCCCACGTATTGGCTGGCATTTTCCACAGCGTGTCTAGCTCCTCTTTCAGCAGCCCCAGATACAGATTGATGTCGTTCCCTGGTTGTTTCGGCCCTTCAATTAGCATACTCATGTGAATGTACTTCCTCTTCATGCACAACCAGGGGGAAGGTTGTACATCCACACAAACACAAGCCAGGTGCTATGTGTGCTTCTCTGGCTGCCAAACGGATTGACTCCATCGGTGCTCACGCCCAGCATGATGTTCCTTGGATCGTCCCCAAATTCTGGGTGTTCAAAGTTCAATGCTTGCCACTGGCTCGTATCCTTAGGGTGACTCAGCATCTTGTCTTTTTTATTTATCTCCAGATCATTTCCGTCATCTTCTCGCTTTTCTCCTCCCTATCCGCGTGCCAACGTAGGAGCTTTGCTAACTTAGGGTCCGCGAAATACCGCTGCAGACGAGGAGTGATCAGAAAGTACCACACCACTTTTCGAGGAACTTTCTTCCTCTTCTTGTATCGAGTGACGCCGCACACCGGACATATGGTAGACTCCGCATGCTCATCTCGATAAATGATGCAATTGTTCATGCACACATGGTATTTCACGTGCGGTAAATCCAGAGGACACATGATTTTCTTCGCCTCCTCGAAACTGGTCAGGCACTTGTTCCCCTTAGGAAGACGTTCGTGCCAAAAAGACATGTTCTCGTCAAAGCATGTGTCGGTCATTTTGTGTTTTACCTTCATCTCTAGAGCCATGAGCGTTACTTTCAGGCGGGTATCCTCGGGCCTGCATCCTTCATAAAATGGAGTAACCACGTCTATCTCCAGTTGATCCAGCTTGGCTTTCTCTCGGGCGGCAGCTCTTGCGTTATCCGTCTGTTTGAGAAGCGGCTCTTGAATATGAAGGTCCTGCACCCAGCCCATCGATGGTCCATCTTCGTCTTCTCCGGCATCTTCATCTTCATGATCATGCCCTTCATATGCTCTGGCATCTTCCTCATCATCATGTCCGGCATCTTCTACATGATGACTGTGTACTGCATCTACTTTGTGATCATGTCCTGGAGATTCTTCGTCTTCTCGCTCGCCCTCGTCGCGTTTGTCTTGCTGCCCTTCCTCATTTCTTGCCCGAACCCCATGGACGACTTCATAATCATCTTCATCACCTTGCCACCGATAGCCATCCATGAAACCACGCAAGAGCAGGTGGTCCCGCACTTGTACGGAATCCGGGTCCATAAGGCTCCTCAGCTTGCATCTTCGACACAGACATCTTATCTCCGTCTCGTTCTTTTGAAGCATCTCGGCCTTTGCGGAGCTCAGAAACCTATTCACGATGCCTTCGGTCATCGTGCGGACCATGGTTGCCTGCGGGGTAGAGCAAAACGATATTTTAGAACCAAAAAAATGGCATGACTTTGCCTAAAAATAGGACAAAAAAGAATGCATAGTGCCAAATTCTCGCCGAAACGGAAATGAATCAACATTCCGGCAAAATATTGGTAACTATCGCATTTCAAATACTGGTACCTGCAAACACAAACATATGCAACACCACAAACATATGCAACACCACAAACATATGCAACACCACAAACATATGCAACACCACAAATATATGTAGATCTAGGCCATAAAAAGTGCATGTGCACGTTGTTGGAGGGAGAAAAAAGTAGATCTACAATATAAAGAAAGCTTTCCCCTTATTTACCTATCAAAAAAGGTAATTTAACCAATTAATTTGGGTGAATCTATGGTGCAAATGAGGTGAGGAGGAGGCAGCCGAGACAAGCTTGGAGGAGGAGGTGGAGAGAATGAAGTGGGGAAAGTGAGTGTGGTAGGTGGTTGTCCAAAATATCTAGCTGCTCTCAGGTTACCAATGGCGCACCACCTAATAATGCACCATTAGTAACCCTGGTTACTAATGGCGCACCTGTTACGTGGTGCGCCATTACTAGTTTTGCAAAAAAAATGTTAGTAGTGGCGCAATGTACCCTGGTGCGCCATTACTAGTTTTGAAAAAAAGTAAAAAAAAATGTTAGTAGTGGCGCGCAGAGTGTGTGGTGCGCCATTACTAGTTGAAACTAGTAATGGCGGACTATGCCTTGGTGCGCCATTACTAGTTTCAGAAAAAAATTGTTAGTAATGGCGCACCGTGTGTCTGGTGCGCCATTAGTAATGAGGACACTAATGGTGCACCTGTATCTGGTGCGCCACTGCTATATAGCAGTGGCGCACCACATACATGGTGCGCCATTAATGTCCATATTAGCTATATCCCTTTTCCTAGTAGTGCATCCAGAACGCCTGGAACATCCAGCACCTCCAGAAGTTCTACTCATGAAGCAAGGCCCAACGCCTGTGAAGCAAGGCCCCGTGCCTATGGAGATCGCCGCCCTTGACACTCTCACGTAATAACGAGTGGGGCTGTACACACCCCGGAGTCTCAGGAGTGCCGCCCTCGGGCCTCGGGGGCTCCCTCCCACGTCCAAGTGGCAGCACTTAGCTCCGCGCTGGTGAGAAGACTTGAAGACAAGACTAGGTGCCAGACGCGGCTTTTCATTTGCTTTCTGAAGTTGGCTCGCCCCTCTTTGAATTGAAGTTTGCTTCTGGTGTTCTTTGCCGATTTGGTTCCGTCGCCTTATGCCTCTGTTTCCGTCTTCAGTCTAGCCTGTACTCTCTCGCACGTTCCTCGCTAGGGGGCTGGACGGGCGCCCTCGTGAGCGTTTTTCCTTTTCTGCCTTTCATCTGCTTTTCGTGAGGCACCCTCATTCGAGCCCACAAGCTGGCGCACCTCTCCTAATCCATGCCCCACGAGTACCATGATACGAAGCGTTGGGTCAAGGCCAACGGCGCCTGTGACCAAGGCTCGGGTGAACGACATGCCTCTTAATGAATTTTTTGTAGTTCCTAAGCGCCTATCAGGCCAAGGAGGCTTCGGCAGGCACCAGGAAGCAAGCTCCTCGTGAGGAGGAGGCTACTCTGAGCAAGTCAAGCTAAGTTATCCCTACATAAAAACATGATGTTGCAACACAGCATAGGAACAACAAACATAGCATAATGATTGAGATCATAGTTCGATACACGCCCCTCCGGGGCCCATTCTGGTTTCCTTTTGATGCAGGAAGGAAAGGAAGAACAAAACAAAAGCGGCGCCTGCCCCTACAGCGGTCCACGGGGGCAGGCTCCCGGCGCCATCCTGAGCTCAGCCGGACCCCTCCTCACGCTTCACGGAGGCGCGACAACGAGATGACTCTCTACCACCTTCGAAGCGGGCGGCAGCGTGGTGGTTGGTCGTAACCACCGCTGCTGGAGCTGTCGCCGGAGGAAGAGCCACCGTAGCTGGACGAGATGTGGTCGGCCCCCAGGGCGGGTTCGCCCTCATCCTCGTCACGACCATCGCCAAGGACGAGCACCTCCTCGCCGTTGTTGACCTTGTGGCAGCACCCGGCACGGTGGCCATCTTCCCCAAACACCCTCACGTAGAGGGTCGCGTCAACGTCGTACCTAAAATGGAGGGTGCACCGCCTGCCCAGGCCGCGCGCGCGGGCAAACGTCTGCTAGCCGCTGGCCAGGGCTATGTTTCCCTCGACGGAGACCTCAACTGTGACCCAGGAAGCCCTGCTGCAGCATCCGTCCGCCTGTAGCCAGAGCCTTCCTAGACCTGAGGCCGGCAGCTTGTCGGCCAAGAAGCGCGGGAGCTGAAGCCAGTTGCCGGCCGGGTTCTCCGACCAGATGACGAACTCCGGCAGCACCTCCGCCGAGTGGAAGCGCGGCCGGGGAGGTCGCGCGACCATGGCACGTCTCCCTTCATCAACAGGACTGCCACGACCGGAGGGACCCCTGCCACGCGAAGCGGCACCGCCACGGCTGCGCGGGGCCGCGGTGGGGGTCGCAGCATGCCTGCGGGGACGACCGCGTCCGCGCTTGGGCGCCAAAGAGCCGGGCCCCTCGCGAGGGGCCTTCCCCTTCTCTGCGGTAGAGAACCTCCTCGACGACGCCATTGGTGGCGATGATGGAGCAAAGGGGGAGAAGCAAGCAGAATGGGAAGAGATGGGCAGCGGGCACTCTGCCCCCCTCCCCATTTATAGCAGAAGAAGGCCAACCAGCGCCCCCCACGATCACAGGTAATGATGGTTTTTCCTTGCATGCAGCAAAGACTCGTCAAATCAGGCAGTTGGCGAGGCGACGTGGGGAAGCGGAGACACCCATGTCCAATCAATTGCCATGCGTCGACCAAGGCCGCAGGCTAATGGGGCACACGGCGCTCCGCACTTGCCCTTCCGCTTCGCCTCGAAGCCAAGCCCGAGGATGCCTTGGGCCCAGGGGCTACTGTCGGCGTTCTGGGAACGGGGGTCCCCACACTTGCCTGCCTGCGGCCCATGGCGTGGTCTACGAGCGAGCCCGTAGGACCCATCTTCACCAACAAGCATTCAAGACCCTTGCGAGGCGGACGACACAAGACGTCCTCAGGAGCGGCTTCACCAGGCTGGCTCGCGAGGGGCGGAGATTTCAAGGCGAGGCAAACCTCGCGAGGTTCCGGTGACGTGAGCCATGACGACCAAGGCCAGGCGGGCGCCAGCGTGCACAATGTCCTTGTTTCGTATTTGGTGCTAAGGAGGCAAGCGCCGACGTAGAGTACTGAGGCGTCAAGCAAAGGTTTCCATATCAATGCAACGAGACCAAGACCAACAGGACGGAAAGACGGAGGTCACCATGGAGCCCAAGATGGTGTCACCACCAGAGCCTTTTGCAGGCGAAGACTGCTTTTGTCAGGATAAGATGTACTAGCCGTCCCCTTTCGAATTGTCCATTGTTGGCTCCCTTCCCGCTCAATATTTGGGGAGAGGACCAGGGCCTCTATAAATAGGACTAGCCACCAACATAGAAAGGGATCGGCTCATCTTGAAGCGGAGAAGAGAGATCCGAACAACCACAAGTTCACCAAGCTCAAGAACACCTCTCCTCAGGAGGTTGTTCTTCCCCTTGTACTGTTCATCCTCGGCCCAAGAGGCAATCCACCACCACCACACTTATCGGGGATATACCCCGCGGTTTAAACCGGCCGGAAGTTAACCCGGCCGGACTTGGCAGTTTATCTGAAGACCCCACTGACACTTGGCGAGCCCTGACCTGGCGGTTTACAAGCAACCCACCTGGTCATTATGACTCACTGGTGATCCCGCGAGCGGGACAGACGGATGAAAAGGCCCAAGGCCCAGAAGGCCGGTTCACGTTTAACGGTGGGCCGGTTTAAGAGGAAAGGCATGAGGAATATTTACCTTACAAGGAGTTAAGACCAGGACTTGTATCCGGTTTGTATTAGAGATAGACTAGTCCTAATCCTAAGAGGACTCTACATGTAAACCGCCCCTTCAACATATATAAGGAGGGGCAGGGCTCCTCAAAGGGGACAAGATTCACAAGTTCCACAAGTTGGACAAGTTAGGGTTAGACAATAGCTCTCGAGATAGAGCACTCTTGTAACCATGATCATCATCAATATCAATCAAGCAGGATGTAGGCTTTTACCTCCACCGTGAGGGGCCGAACCTGGGTAAAACATCGCGTCTCTCGTCCCGCTCAACCCCTCTCAAGCTACCACATAGATGCGTTGGCCTCGCGACTAAGTCCTGACACAAAGGACATCTGCCGTGACAATTCCACGACAACACTGGAGTAGGGTATTACACCACAACGGTGGCTCAAACCAGTATAAATCTTGTGTCCTTTGTGTTGTGAGTTCATTGAGTAGCCCATGATATCTTAGTGAAGCTAGGACGTAGATCGATAGGGGGAGATCTTCGCACGCACCCCAGTGTTCGAACCTTGAGAGTTTTGCCGGAACACGTGATCCGACAACCAGTTTCTCATTTCCACATATGTCCTAAACCTAAAGTCAAACTCGGCCCCACCAATTTGATCCATCCGACGCCACCGAGTTCACTTGACATAGCCACTGCCAAAAACCCTAATCAGTTCGATTTCACTGATGGGGTCTCAGTCTCACCGAGATGGGCTTGCAAACTCTCTATTGCCTGTTGCAATTATTTTGGTCTCACCGAGATATGCAGACGGTCTCACTGAGTTTGCTTAACCAACTCTCTGTTTTCTTATTACCAAAAGCGGTCTCACCGAGTTTAAGTAATTGGTCAAACTGAGTTTAGGTTTTACCCTAACCCTGGCACATCGGTCCCACCGAGATGATCTTATCGGTCCCACCAAAAATCCTAACGTTCACATTTTGAATTGAATCGGTCTGACCGAGTTTTACTATTCAGTCCCACCGAGTTTGGTAAATTGTGTATAACGGCTAGATTTTGTGTGGAGGCTATATATACCCCTCCACCCTTCCTCCATTCATGGAGAGAGCCATTAGAACGTGCCTATACTTCCACTACTCATTTTCTGAGAGAGAACCACCTACTCATGTGTTGAGACCAAGATATTCCATTCCAACCACAAGAATCTTGATCTCTAGCCTTCCCCAAGTTGCTTTCCACTCAAATCATCTTTCCACCATATCCAAATATGTGAGAGAGAGTTGAGTGTTGGGGAGACTATCATTTGAAGTACAAGAGTAAGGAGTTCATCATCAACACACCATCTTTTACCTTTTGGAGAGTGGTGTCTCCTAGATTGGTTAAGTGTCACTTGGGAGCCTCCGTCAAGATTATGGAGTTGAACCAAGTAGTTTGTAAGGGCAAGGAGATCGCCCACTTTGTGAAGATCTACCCAAGTGAGGCAAGTCCTTCTTGGGTGATGGCCATGGTGGGATATACAAGGTTCCTTCTTCGTGGACCCTTTATGGGTGGAGCCCTCCATGGACTCACGCAACCGTTAAACTTCATGGGTTGAAGTCTCCATCAACGTGGACGTACGATAGCACCACCTATCGGAACCACACCAAAAATCTCCGTGTCTCCAATTGCGTCTGCACACTCCAATCCCATCCCTTTACTTTCTTGCAAATTCCATGCTTTACTTTCTACTGGTCATATACTCTTGCCATGCTTGCTTGAAATGTGTTGTGAATATTTAAACTTGTGCTAAAACTCCACCTTAACTTAAAAGAAATTACTGCTATCTTTCTTTGATGAGGGTCTAATCATCCCCCCCTGTCGGTGTTAAAACCGGCGGATCTCGGGTAGGGGGTCCCGAACTATGCGTCTAGGATCGATGGTAGCAGGAGACAGGGGACACGGTGTTTACCCAGGTTTGGGCCCTCTCTATGGAGGTAATACCCTACGTCCTTCTTGATTGATATTGATGAATATGGGTGTTACAAGAGTTGATCTACCATCAGATCATGATGGCTAAACCCTAGAAGCCAAGACTAGATGGCTATGGTAATGAATGTGTCCTTTCTGGACTATCCCCTCCGCTTTATATAGACACCGGGGGGATCTAGGGTTTACATAGAGTTGGTTACATAAGAAGGAATCTTCATAGTAGGTCGGCAAGCTTGCCTTCCACGCCAAGGAGAGTCCAATCCGGACTCAGGTATAGTCTTCGGCCATCATGTCTCCACATCCCATCAGTTTGGCCCAATAGATAACAGGCCGGACGCCCGAGGACCCCTTAATCCAGGACTCCCTCAGTAGCCCCCGGACTAGTCTTCAATAGCGAGGTGTTCGACACACAAATTGCCTTCGCCATTGCAAGGCGGGTTCCTCCTTTAATTATCTCCAAGTGATACATTTGGCCATTGGTTCTATGTCACTCCCCTCGGCTTCTGCGCGGTAAATAACTTCACCTCCCACGCGTCAACTGACGGCGAAAGGTCAGGGTAATTTTGCAAATAACACCTTGCCTATGCAAGGGGGTGGCGCCTATTAAAGAGATCGGATCCTAGATCCATTCGGCACCATACAGAGGAAATCCCTGGAAACTGCTTGGGAGAAACCATTCCAGCATGGCTAGCGTCCCCAGCTCCTCCACCCATTCCGGCCTAGAGAAAGGCCAGTGGGAGAGGTGTTCAGTGTCCCACAATCAATTGACGGAGCTGCAGACGCAGGGATTTCTTCCCCCCGCAGATATAGTTCCCGTTCGAGCGGGGCTAGATTCCTTCAATGGTGAGATTCAGGCAGAGGACTTCCCCAATCCATCCGGTGGAGAGCGAGTATGTCTCGTCCCCTACCTGCAGAGGAGCGTTGGATTTCCCATTCATCTGTTCCTCCGAGGGCTTCTAGAATACTATGGCCTCCAGTTGCACAACTTCACCCCTGCCTCCATTCTATATATCGCGGGTTACGCCGCTTTATGTGAATTATTCCTGGGTATCGGGCTCACTTCGAGCTATGGAGGAAGTTGTTCTGCCTTGTCCCGCATAATCACGAGGGGTCCATATTTGAAGTTGGCAGAGCCGAAGTATGGCGCATTGCTGATACCAGATATCTATCCGGTACACCAAGGAATGCATCCAAAGAATGGCCTTCCGAATGGTTCTATATTGAGGACGTCGCGCTTCCCGACCCAGTTCGAAAGGGTCTTCTTGAATTTGCAAGCGTTTTGCTGAAGAAACGCCACAGTTGGCGTCCTCAGAGTCTGGAAGAGGAGGACATCACATATGTTCGCCATCTTATGAGCAAGATAAAGATGATCGCCCAGTCCAGACTTACAATAATCGAGGTAATGGCGATCTCCATAGTGCGGGGGGTTCAGCCGCTACAATACAGAGGGCTGCCCATGTGGCACTATAATGGAGAGGATGACGCTTCCCGTTATGGCCGGAAGGGTCCGGATACCCCTGCCACTCTGGCCAAAATATTGGTCGAGCTTTTTAAAGGGGAAGAAGAGGAGTTTCTTCGCATTAAGCACATAGACGGATATTCTATGTATAATCCTCCTAGTTGGGTAAGCTTCGATCCTTCGATTCTACTCATTCCCCTTCCAGATTACTTTTGATAAATTTCAAGTCTGTTTGTTCTGGCAGCACTGGCGGAAGGTCACCGAAGGACTTCATAGTCCTGCCCCGCAGCCGGAGATCCACAACCGGGAACTAGATCCTGGGTTTGAAGAGGATCCAGATATATTCGTGGTGCTCGCGGGGGAGTGTTCTACCAGACAAGCTATGACGGCACAGAAGTGGCCATCACCGCAGACTACACTGGCCTTCTTCCTGCTTCTCATGTAAATAATTAAGAAACAACCTCTCTGACAGAGTGCTCTTATTCCGTCTCACCCATCGCACTGTATCGTGCTTCATAGGGGAGACGTTCGGCGATTTCGAGGAGATCGGCTCCCGCGCCGGACAATCCTTCCAATAGGAAAGCAAATGAAGATACGACCATGCCTTCATTGAAGAGGTATGAATTCGCCAACCTGCTCCTGAGCAGTCACGTCCAACCGTGACCTTCCTGTTTTCCATTTTCCAGGAGGAAGACGCGCCGAACTATATCCGAGGGTCCGAATGGTCGTACCTCCCACAGCTAGGATTCAAATCCTACCATGAAGATGGGGGCAGATGCAGGGGCGACGCTGAACTGTCCTCCAGCCGAGGACTCGGACGATGTATCCTTCACCAACTCGGAAGTGGAGAGTGCTATGAATCATCAGCACCGCAGGGCCATTTTACAAGATCCTGGCTTTTCGGAAGGGTCGTTTAACGCCTTCAACGCATCTGATGCATACATCCGGGCTGCTTGAGACGGGATTAGCAGGGCTGCAAAGCAACATTTGAAAGATGTGCATGTAAATTCACTTTGTCTGACTATGATAACCATATGCCAGTATCCCCCGAGACTTAAAGGAGTTGAAACAACTAATTTAAGGATCAATGTACAACTAGGTGCTTACGAAGAAGAATGCCCAGCTGGCTCAGGAACTAGAAAAGTGTCAGCACTAGCTGCTTGCTGCTAACGCCGAACTGGAGAAATACAAGGCATCTCCAGGTAATATTTTCCTCCACCGAAAATTCATAATGCTACACCGATAGTGTGAGTCTAGGTTCTAATCCTTGTGTTGGGTTGTTTAGACCAAGTTCGGGAGCAGCTTGACGCCGCTCGAGGCGAAGAACATGGAGCCAAAAAGCTACTAGCAGCGGGCGAGCGTGTATTAACAAAGGTTGTTGAAGAGAAAAATAAACTCTAGGATTCGAACATCAACCTACGCGAAGAACTCAAAGATGTGTGAGCGCAACTAGATGACTCTGTGAAGGAGAACAAGAAGCTCCGAGGCGGCATATTCAGTATGTGGCCGCTTTTGTCTTATAACAGTTTGGAGGTGGCGGTAGCTGATATAGCTGTAATTGCAAGTGTGTTGACGAATCGCCCCGAAGAGGAAGTGTCTGGATCATCAAATGATCTTCTGCAGGAGCTGTCGTAGTTGCACGAGCAAGCTCGGCAGGCTATGCGCAGTGTAGCCAAGGCTTTATGGCCATCTGACTCCCCTCCAGGAAGCATGGAAAAGCTAGTAGAGCTGTTCAAGGGAGCACAGCGGTGTATCCGGCTGTGGAAGATATCTTCCTATCGAGAGGGTGCGCGAGAGGCCTGGGCCATGGTGAAGATGTGCTATACCAAGTTGGATCCTAATCACATGGCTCGTGTCGGGCCGGTAGGGCCAAATGGGGAAGAAATTCCCGTTAGTATAGTATATGGCCAAGTAGAGGTGGCCGCCAAATATTCCCAATAGGATTGTAAGTTAGACTGCCTGTTGGAAGGTGTAGAGGTAGAGGTGTTCGAGTTCAAATGAATGTGTACTTTCCTCATCTAGCTGAATTGTATATCATTTGTCATGGCAGACCTTTTCGCTTCAACCTCCGGACTCTAAGGTACGGAGTGTTTCTGAATACCTTCGCGGCCGAATAGGCCAGGGTATGCTTGGAAAACTAGGCGTGGGGGTCATAGTTGCTTGAACAGACAAGTTGTATCCGGCTAGCTATTTTATATTACATTAAGGTCATAAGAAACATCTTCTAGAGAGAATAGTTCCGTTAAGGGTTCTTTTCCCCGGGTGTTCATGCATTTAATGTACATGTCCAAATTGTGATGCGAGCACCACAGTTTGTATAACTTCTGGGGGTGCACAATGGATTGAGTTTAGAAAACATCATTAATTCACCGGCCGAATATTCCCTTAAGAACGCTAGCTTTCGGGTTCACCCAGTCTGAGGTACACATCTAGATGACCCCGCAGTAACAATAGCAGAGGTGATCCCTTTATGCCCTAGCCGAACTAACGAGAACGTAGGGCATAAACACAGGAGCCAGGCAACCCAGCTTGGCCAAAACTTAAGTCATATCGATGCATATAGTGGCGAAGAAAAGGTACATATGGGAAACTCATATGTGAGGAGCTTAATGCTCAAGAAATGACAAGAACTTCTGTCCAAGAAGCCCCCAGGTACAAGTAACATACATGTTTAAAGATGTATATGTCGATGTTGTGCGGTTTGGCCGTACCGAAGCTTTAAAGCAAGAAAGAAGAGAATAATCGACAAAGAGAGAGAAAATAATGGAAGCTACAGGGGAGGAGGATACGAACACGGGGTTTGGCGCTAGGCATAGAATATTCGGAGTCTGGCTGCGTTCCAAGGGTTCGGCTCAAGGCGATTGTCTGATTCATCGCGAAGACAGTACGCACGTCCGGTGAGGACTTCATCAATTATGAAGGGACCTCCCATTTGGGCTTGAGTTTGTCCTTTTTCTTCTCCGGCAGGCGTAGAACGAGTTCGCCAACGTTGTATGTCTTGGCCCATACTTCTCTGCTTTGATATCTTCGAGCCTGCTGTTGGTAAAATGTTGAACGGGCTTTTGCGACATCGCGTTCCTCCTCCAGGGCATCTAGGCCATCCCGCCGATCAAGCTCGGCTTCTCTCTCTTCATACATACGCACTCGGGGTGAGTCATGAATAATATCGCAGGGCAATACGGCCTCTGCGCCATACACCATGAAGAAAGGTGTGTATCCAGTAGTGCGGTTGGGTGTGGTCTGCAACCCCTAGAGTATGGAGTCGAGCTCCTCAACCCAGTGCTTGTCTGATTCTTTCAAGGACCGCACTAGTCTGGGCTTGATGCCGCTCATAATGAGACCGTTGTCCCGTTCGACTTGACCGTTGGTTTGGGGTTGGTAGATGGAGGCGTAATCAAGTTTAATACCTAGATTAGTACACCAAGTTTTTACCTCGTCGGCTGTGAAATTAGAGTCGTTGTCAGTGATGATGCTGTGTGGAACACCATAACGGTGCACAACACCGGATATGAAGTCTATCACCGGGCGGGATTCGACCGTTTTGACCGGTTTAGCCTCTATCCACTTAGTGAATTTGTCCACCATAACCAGTAGATATTTTTTCTTATGGCTTCCCCCTTTAAGGGGTCCGACCATATCGAGTCCCCAGACTGCAAAAGGCCAAGTGATGGGGATTGTTTGTAGGGAGATGGGGGCATATGGCTTTGATTGGCAAAGAGTTGGCACCCAATGCAACGTTGGACATGGTCCTGTGCATCTGCTCAGGCCGTCGGCCAATAAAATCTTGTACGGAAGGCCTTGCTAACAAGGTCCCAAGCTGCGGCGTGGTGACCGCTGAGTCCGGCATGGATTTCAGCCAAGAACTGCTGCCCCTCTTCCTCGGATATACATCGTTGTAGGACTCCGGTGGCGCTTTTCTTGTAGAGCTCTCCATCATGAACCTTATAGGCTTTTGAACGCCGGAAAATGCAGGGGGCCTCATTCTGGTCCTCGAGAATCTCTTTCATGTTGAGGTAGGCCAGGAAGGGTTCGATCCATGGGGCAATGACTGCCATGATGACATGCGTCGATGGTTTTATTTCGATGGCTGAGCCCCCTACGACGTCGGTGTTTCCGGGATCTTGGATTATGTTTGATTCTGGACTTGTATTGCCGTTTTCCCCATGCCACACCACGGATGGCTTAAAGAGCCTTTCCAAGAAAATATTAGGTGGGACAGGTTCGCGCTTAGCGCCGATACGAGCAAGAACGTCTGCCGCTTTATTACTTTCTCCGGCCACATGATGGAACTTGAGTCCTTCAAACCGGTCCGACATTTTGATGACTGTGTTACAATACGCTGCCATCTTTGGATCTTTAGTGTCGAAATCTCCGTTTATTTGAGATATTGCGAGGTTCGAGTCCCCGCGTACCTCTAGGCGTTGTACGCCCATGGAGACAGCCATCCAGAGACCATGTAATAAGGCCTCATATTTGGCTGCATTATTGGAGTCTGTGTATAGTATTTGGAGAACGTACTGGACGATGTCTCCCATAGGGGACGTTAAAACGACCCCCGCTCCTAATCCTGCCAGCATTTTGGAGCCGTCGAAGTACATGAGCTAATTGGAGTATGTGCCGTACTCTTTTGGGAGTTCGGCCTCTGTCCATTCGGGGATGAAGTCGGCCAGTACTTGGGACTTGATGGCTCAGCGTGGTTTATATGTAATATCGAATGGGAGGAGTTCAATGGCCCATTTGGCAATCTAGCCTGTAGCATCGTGGTTGTTTATGATCTCATTGAGGGGTACTTCGGAGGTCACCGTGATCGAACACTCCTGGAAGTAGTGACGGAGCTTTCGGGATTCCATGAATACCACATATGCTATTTTTTGATAATGAGGTACCGGGATTTGCATGGTGTAAGGACAGTGGATACATAGTATACTGGCTTCTGAAGCGGAAATTTATGTCCGTGCTGTTCTCGTTCGACGACGAGTATGGTGCTCACTACCTGGTGTGTTGCCGATATGTATAATAACATCGGTTCACCGGCATTTGGTGCGGCCAGTATTGGATTGCTCGCAAGAAGGGTTTTTATTTCCTCCAATCCGGCTGTTGCCGCGTCCGTCCACTCGAAGTGGTCGGTTCGCCATAGAAGGTGATAGAGTGGCAGTGCCTTTTCTCCCAATCTAGAGATAAAGCGGCTTAGAGCTGCTACGCAGCCCGCAAGATTTTGAACTTGTTTAAGATCTGTTGGCTTAGCCAGTTGTGATAGAGCTCGGATTTTGGCTGGGTTTGCTTCGTTCCTCTATGGGAGACGATGAAGCCCAGTAGTTTTCCAGCGGGGACGCCAAAGACACACTTTTCTGGGTTGAGCTTAATGTCATATGCCCGGAGGTTGTCGAATGTAAGGCGTAAGTCGTCTATTAGTGTTTCGACATGCCTAGTTTTGACAACGACGTCATCGACGTAAGCTTCTACTGTTTTGTTGATCTGTTTCTCCAAGCATGTTTGAATCATGCGTTGCTACGTGGTGCATGTGTTCTTGAGCCCAAAGGGCATGGTGTTGAAGTAGAATGGCCTGTATGGGGTGATAAATGCTGTTGCGGCTTGATCGGACTCCTTCATTTTGATTTGATGGTATCCAGAATATGCATCAAGGAAACATAATGAGTCTTGTCCTGCAGTGGCGTCGATGATTTGATCAATGCGGGGGAGGGGGAAGGGATCCTTAGGGCAAGCCTTATTGAGGTCTTTGAAATCGACGCATAGGCACCAGGATTTGTCCTTCTTTGGTACCATCACCAGGTTTGCCAGCCAATCCGGGTGTTTGATTTCTCTAATGAATCCGGCCTCGATGAGTTTGGCCAGCTCTTCCCCCATTGCTTGTCGCTTGGGTTCCGAAAAGCGCCGCAGTGATTGCTTGACCGGTTTGAACCCCTTTAATATATTGAGGCTATGTTCGGCCAGCTCACGTGGGATCCCTGGCATATCTGAAGGGTGCCAGGCGAATATGTCCCAGTTTTTGTGCAGGAATTCTCACAGTGCAGTGTCAACTGTTGGGTTTGGTTGAGCTCCGATAGATGTTGTCTTCTCGGGGTCCGTTCGGTGGACCTGGAATTTGACTATTTCCTCTACTGGTTTAAATGATGTGGATTTAGGGCATTTGTCAAGGATTATGACGTCCCTGTCCACCATGGAGCGTAGTGCAGTTAATTCGTCGGCTGTGAGGGCTCCAGATAGCTCCTCCAGGGCCAGGGATGCGGTTTTGTTTTCGTCACGGAGTGCTATGTCCAGATCATTGACGAGAGTGATTATACCGTTTGGTCCGGGCATCTTGAGCTTCATATACCCGTAATGGGGTATGGCCTGAAAGCGTGTAAAAGCATCCCGCCCCAACAGGGCGTGATATCCGCTCCTGAAAGGGGCCACTTGGAAAGTTATTTCTTCGGACCGGTAGTTCTCCGGCGTGCCGAATACTACATCAAGTGTGATTTTGCCCGCGCACCGCACCTCCCGACTAGGAATAATTCCTCGGAAGGTTGTGTTGCTTTGCATGATGCGGCTCCTGTCTATTTCCATTTTATGGAGTGTGTCCTCATAAATGAGGTTTAGTCCGCTGGCGTCGTCCATGAGGACCTTGGTAAGTCGAAACCCGTGCACGATGGGACTGAGGACTAACGCAGCTGGCACTCGCACTGTTCTGTACTTTGGTTCATCGCTGGCGTTGAATGTCATAGGTGTGTCGTTCCAGGGGTTTATCATAGCAATTTGGCAGACTTCGGCGAGCTCGCGGAGCGCCCATTTGCGCTTGTTATTTGAAGTGAATGTCTCAAAGACCGTCAATACTCTTGAGTTATTGTCCACTTGGGAATGTCGTTCTGAGTCGTCCTTGATAAGGATATCCTCGCCGCTTTTGGCTACATGTCGTAGTATTCAACATGCTCTAAGGTTGTGGGTTCCCATGGTATCTGGTGTTGTATGTATTTTGCATGGGCCATCGAGCCACCCGGTCAGAACGGTGCCGTGCCGCATAGCGGTTTTGTGTTTCTTGACTGTTGGACTGGGCGTGCCGCGAGGGTGTGCCCTTTTCGCATGTAGGGGAAGTTGAGTTGGGACTGGCAGTTCCCAGCGAGCTGCCTGAGTTTTCTAGGTGCTCTCCATCGCACTGTATTTTTGTACGATGGTTGCTAAGTCAGCGAATTTCAGTATGCGGCGGCGATTGATGGCGTTGAGGATTCCTTCATCTGTGCAATTGTTGCAGAACGCTGATATTGCGTCTTCGTCACGGCAATCTTTTACCTTGTCCTTGACAAGGAGGAATCTTGCCCAGAAGTGGTGGACTGTTTCCTGAGACTGTTGTTTTACGATCACGAGTGTCTAAATACGGGTGGGTGGGTGGAATTAAATCCGAACCCCGACCCGACCGATTATCCGGAGTCTGATGATCTTCCGGGCGTAACAGTCCGGGTTTCAGAATATCTTCTGATTGTTTAGGACCGTCGTCCGATGCTATGTTCGGAAGGCTGGTCGCATCCTTTCGTGGATGGGCATCCGGCTTTTCCTGGTCGGCGATCCGGACATAGTCCGTCTTCAATATAGAAGAAAACTCGTCGTCCTGCTCCATGACTACCGCAATCTGGTGGGTGACCGGTAGGGTCTCGATTTCTCCTTGATCGGTTTTAAGCCTGATCCGGTCGTAGTCTATGGCTATTCCCAAAGCGTTGATGCGATCTAGGAGTTCGTTCAAAGACGAAAGCTCTGCCGGATCCATCTGCTTGGAGTTCTCGGAGTTGATGCGAAGGGGGTTTTCGATGGCCCGAGAGGTCATCGTCAGCTCAACGGCCGAACGGGCGATCATAGTAAAGCCGCCCAACCAGAGGGTTTGGCCTGGGGCCAGAGCTCCTCTAGGGGTGATGTTGTCCTTAAGGACAAGGCGAGCCATCGAGCCTTTTGTCGACGGCACAGTGGAACTCTCAATGAAAGCACCGAATGTCGGTGTCAAAACCGGCGGATCTCGTGTAGGGGGTCCCGAACTGTGCGTTTAGGATCGATGGTAGCAGGAGACAGGGGACACAATGTTTACCCAGGTTCGGTCCCTCTCTATGGAGGTAATACCCTACGTCCTGCTTGATTGATATTGATGAATATGGGTGTTACAAGAGTTGATCTACCACGATATCGTGATGTCTAAACCCTAGAAGCCTAGCCTATATGACTGTGGTAATGAATATGTCCTTTGGACTATCCCCTCCGCTTTATATAGACACCGGGGGGATCTAGGGTTTACATAGAGTCGGTTACATAAGAAGGAATCTTCATAGTCTGTCACCAAGGTTGCCTTCCATGCCAAGGAGAGTCCAATCCGGACTCAGGTATAGTCTTCGGCCTTCATGTCTTCACAGCCCATCAGTCTGACCCAATAGATAACAGGCCGGACACCCAGGACCCCTTAATCCAGGACTCCCTCACCCCCCCGTCTATACACCTCTTCTCGATGCTTTGAATGGGCTAGGGACAGCTTATTTTAGCGTTGATATTTTGAAAGACATGGTTGCTTGTTGATATGCTTGAGTATTTAAGTTATCATATAAAAACTAGACTATTGCTTTGAAAATATAAAAGTCCAAATGTCCATGCTATAAATAAAAGAATATGATATGAGATGTTAGGCAGCATTCCACATCAAAAATTATATTTTTATCATTTACCTACTCGAGGACGAGCAGGAATTAAGCTTGTGTATGCTGATACATCTCCAACGTATCTATAATTTTTGATTGTTCCATGTTGTTATATTATCAATCTTGGATGTTTTATAACCATTTTATAGTCATTTTATACCTTTTTTGGTACTAACCTATTGAGATAGTGCCAAGTGCAAGTTGATGTTTTCTGCATGTTTTTTCAACCGCAGGAAATCAATACCAAACGGAGTCCCAACACAGCGAAACTTTTTGGAGATTTTTTGGACCAAAAGATACCCAATGGGATGAATAAGCACCTGGGGGTGCTCCGAGGGGAGCACAACCCACCAGGGCGCACCAGGAGTCCCAGGCGTGCCCTGGTGGGTTGTGCCTGAAGGAAATATGCCCTAGAGGCAATAATAAAGTTGTTATTTATATTTCCTTATATCATGATAAATGTTTATTATTCATGTTAGAATTGTATTAATCGGAAACTTAGTACATGTGTGAATACATAGACAAACAGTATGTCACTAGTATGCCTCTACTTGACTAGCTCGTTGAATCAATAATGGTTATGTTTCCTAACCATAGACATGAGTTGTCATTTGATTAATGGGATCACATCATTAGAGAATGATGTGATTAACTTGACCCATCCGTTAGCTTAGCACGATGATCGTTTAGTTTGTTGCTATTGCTTTCTTCATGACTTATACATGTTCCTATGACTATGAGATTATGCAACTCCCGAGTACCGGAGGAACACTTTGTGTTCTACCAAACGTCACAACGTAACTGGGTGATTATAAAGGTGCTCAACAGGTGTCTCCAATGGTGCTTGTTGAGTTGGCATAGCTCAAGATTAGGATTTTTCACTCTGATTGTCGGAGAGGTATCTCTGGGCCCTCTCGGTAATGCACATCACTATAAGCCTTGCAAGCATTGTGACTAATGAGTTAGTTGCGTCATGATGCATTACAGAACGAGTAAAGCGACTTGTTGGTAACGAGATTGAACTAGGTATGAGGATACCGACGATCGAATCTTGGGCAAGTAACATACCGATGACAAAGGGAACAACGTATGTTGTTATGCGGTTTGACCGATAAAGATCTTCTAGAATATGTAGGAACCAATATGAGCATCCAGGTTGCGCTATTGGTTATTGTCCAGAAATGAGTCTCGTCATGTCTACATAGTTCTCGAACCCATAGGGTCCGCACGATTAACATTCGGTGTCGATCGGTATTATGAGTTTATGTGTTTTGATGTACTGAAGGTAGCTCGGAGTCCCGGATGAGATCGGGGACATGACGAGGAGTCTCTAAATGGTCGAGGTGTAACGATCGATATATTGGATGACTATATTCGGACATCGGAAAGGTTCCGAGTGATTCGGGTATTGTTCGGAGTACTGGAGAGTTACGGGAATTCACCGGGAGGGTCAATGGGCCTTCGTGGGCTTTAGTGGAAATAGAGAGCAGCAAGGAAGTGTGGGGTGCACCCCCTAGGCCCAAACTGAATTGGTTTAGGGCTTTGGGGGCCGGCCCCCTCTTTCCTTCTCCCCTCCTCCTCTTTCCTTCCCCTCCTAGTTGGACTAGGAAAGGGGGAACCTACTCCTAGTAGGATTAGGATTCCCCCCTTGGGGCGCATCCTGTGAGGCCGCCGGCCCCCTCCCCTTGCTCTTTTATATACGAGGTCAGGGGGCACCCCATAACACACAAGTTGATCAGTTGATCTTTTAGCCGTGTACGGTGCCCCCCTCCACCATAATCCACCTCGGTTATATCATAGCGGTGCTTAGGCGAAGCCCTGCATTGGTAGCATCATCATCACCGTCATCACGTCGCCGTGCTGATGGAACTCTCCCTCGAAGCTCTACTGGTCGGAGTTCATGCGACGTCACCGAACTGAACGTGTGCTGAACTCGGAGGTGCCGTACGTTCGGTACTTGGATCGGTCAGATCGTGAAGATGTACGACTACATCAACCGCGTTCTCATAACGCTTCCACTTACGGTTTATGAGGGTACGTGGACGATACTCTCCCCTCTCGTTGCTATGCATCACCATGATCTTGTGTGTGTGTGTAGGAATTTTTTTGAAATTACTATGTTACCCAACAGTGGCATTAGAGCCAGGTTTATGCGCAGATGTTATATGCACGAGTAGAGCACAAAGGAGTTGTGGGCGTGGGTATATACATATTGCTTGTCGTCACTAGTTGATTCTTGATTCAGCGGCATTGTTGGATGAAGCGGCCCAGACGGACATTACGCGTACGCTTATGCGAGACTGGTTCTACCGACGTGCTTTGCACACAGGTGGATAGTGGGTATCTGTTTCTCCAGCTTTAGTTGAATCGGATTCAATGAACAAGGTTCTCTCTAAAGATCAAAAGGCAATCACTATACCGCGTTATGGTTTTTGATGTGTAGGTAAGAACGGTTCTTGCTTAGCCCGTAGCAGCCACGTAAAACTTGCAACAACAAAGTAGAGGACGTCTAACTTGTTTTTGCAGGGCTTGTTATGATCTGATATGGTCAAGATGTGATGAGATATAAGTTGTTGTATGAGATGATCATGTTTTTGTTGAAGTTATCGGCAATCGGCAGAAGCCGTATGGTTGTCTCTTTATTGCATAAGATGCAAGCACCAAATAATTGCTTTACTTTATCGCTATGCGATAGCAATAGTTGCAAGAGCAATAGTTGGCGAGACGACCATGTGATGACACGTTGATAGAGATCAAGATGATGGAGATCATGGTGTCATGCCGGTGACGATAGAGATCATGACGGTACTTTGGAGATGGAGATCAAAGGTGCAAGATGATCGTGGCCATATCATGTCACATATTTTGATTGCATATGATGTTTATCCTTTATGCATCTTATTCTTCTTGATTGACGGTAGCATTATAAAATGATCTCTCACTAAATTTCAAGGTACAAGTGTTCTCCCTGAGTATGCACCGTTGCCAAAGTTCGTCGTGCCGAGACACCACGTGATGCTCGGGTGTGATAAGCTCTACGTTCACATACAACTGGTGCAAGCCAGTTTTGCACACGCAGAAATACTCAGGTTAAACTTGACGAGCCTATCATATGTAGATATGACCTCGGAACACTGAGACCGAAAGTTCGAGCGTGAATCATATAGTAGATATGATCAACATAGTGATGTTCACCATTGAAAACTACTCCATCTCACGTGATGATCGGACATGGTTTAGTTGATATGGATCACGTGATCACTTAGATGATTAGGGAGATGTCTATCTAAGTGGGAGTTCTTAAGTAATTTGATTAATTGAACTTTAATTTATCATGAACTTAGTCCTGATAGTATTTGCATATCTATGTTGTAGATCAATAGCTTGGAATGTAGCTCCCTGTTTATTTTTTGATATGTTCCTAGAGAAAAATAAGTTGAAAGATGTTAGTAGAAATGATGCGGACTAGCTCCGTGATCTGAGGATTATCCTCATTGCTGCATAGAAGAATTATGTCCTAGATGCACCACTAGGTGACGGACCTATTGCAGGAGTAGATATAGACGTTATGAACGTTTGGCAAAGCTCGGTATGATGACTACTTGATAGTTTAGTGCACCATGCATTACATCTTAGGACCAGGACTTCAAAAACGTTTTGAACGCCATGGAACATATAAGATGTTCTAAGAGTTGAAATTGGTATTTCATACTCATGCCCGTGTCGAGAGGTATGAGACCTCTGATAGTACTTTTCCTACAAGATGGAGGAGAATGGCTCAATGAGTGAGCATGTGCTCAGAATATCTAACTACTACAATCACTTGAATCAAGTGGGAGTTAATCTTCCCAATAAGATAATGATTGACAGAGTTCTCTAGTCACTATCACCAAGTTACTAGAACTTCGTGATGAACTATAATATGAAAGGGATAACGGAAACAATTCTCAAAGCTCTTCGTGATGCTGAAATCGGCGAAGGTAGAAATCAAGAAAAAGGATCAAGTGTTGATGGTTGACAAGACCACTAGTTTCAAGTAAAAGGGAAAGGGAAAGAAAGGGAACTTCAAGAAGAATGGAAAGCAAGTTGCCACTCCCATGAAGAAGCCCAAAGCTAGACCCAAGCCTGAAACTCAGTGCTTCTACTGCAAAGGAAATGGTCACTGGAAGTGGAACTGCCCTAGATACTTGGCGGATATGAAGGATGGTAAAGTGAACAAAGGTATATTTGATATACATGTTATTGATGTGTACTTTACTAGTGTTATAGCAAACCCCTCGGTATTTGATACTAGTTCAGTAGCTAAGAGTAGTAACTCGAAATGGGAGTTGCAAAATAAACAAAGACTAGTTGAGGACGAGGTGACGATGTGTGTTGGAAATAATTCCAAGGTTGATAAGATCACCATCGCACACTCCCTTTATCTTCGGATTAGTGTTGAACCTAAAATAAATGTTATTTGGTGTTTGTGTAGAGCATAATATGTTGGGATCATGTTTATTGCAATAAGGTTATTCATTTAAGTCAAGGATAATTGTTATTCTGTTTACATGAATAAAACCTTCTGAGGTCATACACCCAAGGTGAATGGTTTATTGAATCTCAATCGTAGTAATACACATATTCATAATATTGAAGCCAAAAGATGCAAAGTTAATAATGATAGTGCAACTTATATGTGGCACTGTCGTTTAGGTCATATTGGTGTAAAGTGCATGAAGAAACTCCATGCTGATGGGATTTTTGGAATCACTTGATTATGAATCATATGATGCTTGCGAACCATGCCTCGTGGGCAAGATGACTAAAACTCCATTCTCCGGAACAATGGAACAAGCAACTGACTTATTGGAAATAATACATACTGATGTATGCAATCCGATGAGTGTTGAGGCTCGCGGCAGGTATCATTATTTTCTGACCATCACATATGATTTGAGCAGATATGGGTATATCTACTTGATCAAACATAAGTCTAAAACATTTGAAAAGTTCAAAGAATTTCAGAGTGAAGTGGAAAATCATCGTAACAAGAAAATAAAGTTTCTGCGATCTGATCGTGGAGGAGAATATTTGAGTTACGAGTTTGGTCTTCATTTGAAACAATGCGGAATAGTTTCACAACTCGTGCCACCTGGAACACCACAGCGTAATGGTGTGTCCGAACATCGTAACCGTACTTTATTAGATAATGGTGCAATCTATGATGTCTCTTACCGATTTACCACTATCGTTTTGGGGTTATGCATTAGAGACAGTTGCATTCACGTTAAATAGGGCACCATCTAAATCCGTTGAAACGACACCATATGAACTGTGGTTTGGCAAGAAACCAAAGTTGTCGTTTCTTAAAGTTTGGGGTTGCGATGCTTATGTGAAAAAGTTTCATCCTGATAAGCTCAAACCCAAATCGGAGAAATGTGTCTTCATAGGATACCCAAAGGAGAAAGTTGGGTACACCTTCTATCACAGATCCGAAGGCAAGACTTTCGTTGCTAAGAATGGATCCTTTCTAGAGAAGGATTTTCTCTCGAAAGAAGTCAGTGGGAGGAAAGTACAACTTGATGAGGTAACTGTACCTGCTCCCTTATTGGAAAGTAGTTCATCACAGAAATCTGCTCCTATGAGTCCTACACCAATTAGTGAGGAAGGTAATGATGATGATCATGTAACTTCAGATCAAGTAACTACCGACCTCATAGGTCAACAAGAGTGAAATCTGCACCTGAGTGGTATGGTAATCCTGTTCTGGAGGTCAAGTTACTTGACCATGATGAACCTACGAATTATGAGGAAGCGATGATGAGCCCAGATTCCACGAAATGGCTTGAGGCCATGAAATGTGAGATGGGATCCATGTATGAGAACAAAGTATGGACTTTGATTGACTTGACCGATGATCGGTGAGTCATTAAGAATAAATGGATATTCAAGAGGAAGACGGACGCTGATATTAGTGTTACTGTCTACAAAGCTTGAATTGTTGCAAAATGTTTCGACAAGTTCAAGGTGTTGACTACGATGATATTTTCTCACTCATATCGATGCTTAAAAGTCTGTCCAAATCATGTTAGCAGTTGCCGCATTTTACGAAATCTGGCAAATACATCTCAGTTGTATATGATGCAACCAGAAGGTTTTGTTGATCCTAAAGGTGATAACAAAGTGAGCAAGCTCCAGCGATCCATCTATGGACTGGTGCAAGAGTCTCGGAGTTGGAATATATGCTTTGATAAAGTGATCAAAGCATATGGTTTTATACAGACTTGCGATGAAGCCTGTATTTACAAGAAAGTGAGTGGGAGCACTACAACATTTCTGATAAGTATATGTGAATGACATATTGTTGATCGGAAATAATGTAGAACTTTCTAGAAAGCATAATGGAGTGTTTGAAAATAGTTTTTCAAAGAAAGACCTCGATGAAGCTACTTACACATTGAACATCAAGATCTATAGAGATAGATCAAGACACTTGATAAGTTTTTTCAATAAGTACATACCTTGACAAGATTTTGAAGTAGTTCAAAATGGAACAGTCAAAGAAGGAGTTCTTGCCTGTGTTGCAAGGTGTGAAGTTCAGTAAAGACTCAAAATCCGACCAAAGCAGAAAACAGAAAGAGAATGAAAAGTCCACATGCCTCAGTCATGGGTTCTATAAAGTATGCTATGCTGTTTACCAGTCCTATTGTATACCTTAGCATGATTTTGACAAGGGAGTACAATAGTGATCTAGGAGTAGGTCACTGGAAAGCGGTCAAAATTATCCTTAGAGGACTAAGGAAATATTTCTCAGTTATGGAGGTGATAAAAGAGTTCGTTGTAAAGTGTTACGTTGATGCAAGCTTTTTACATCGATCTAGATGACTCTAAGTATCAATCTGGATACATATTGAAAGTGGGAGCAATTAGCTAGAATAGCTCCGTGCATAGCATTGTAGACATAGAAATTTGCAAAATACATACGGATCTGAATGTGGCAGACCCGTTGACTAAATTTCTCTCACAAGCAAAACATGATCACTCTTTGGGTGTTAATCACAGAGCGATGTGAACTAGATTATTGACTCTAGTAAACCCTTTGGGTGTTAGTCACATGGAGATGTGAACTAATCACATAAAGATGTGAACTATTGGTGTTAAATCACATGGCGACGTGAACTAGATTATTGACTCTAGTGCAAGTGGGAGACTGAAGGAAATATGCCCTATAGGCAATAATAAAGTTGTTATTTATATTTCCTTATATCATGATAAATGTTTATTATTCATGCAAGAATTGTATTAATCGGAAACTTAGTACATGTGTGAATACATAGACAAACAAAATGTCACTAGTATGCCTCTACTTGACTAGCTCGTTGAATCAATAATGGTTATGTTTCCTAACCATAGACATGAGTTGTCATTTGATTAATGGGATCGCATCATTAGAGAATGATGAGATTGACTTGACCCATCCGTTAGCTTAGCACGATGATCATTTAGTTTGTTTCTATTGCTTTCTTCATGACTTATACATGTTCCTATGACTATGAGATTATGCAACTCCCGAGTACCGGAGGAACACTTTGTGTTCTACCAAACGTCACAACATAACTGGGTGATTATAAAGGTGCTCTACAGGTGTTTCCGATGGTGCTTGTTGAGTTGGCATAGATTGAGATTAGGATTTGTCACTCCGATTGTCGGAGAGGTATCTCTAGGCCCTCTCGGTAATGCACATCACTATAAGCCTTGCAAGTATTGTGACTAATGAGTTAGTTGTGGGATGATGCATTACGAAACAAGTAAAGAGACTTGCTGGTAACGATATTGAACTAGGTATGAGGATACCGATGATTGAATCTCGGGCAAGTAACATACCGATGACAAAGGGAACAACGTATGTTGCTATGCCGTTTGACCGATAAAGATCTTCGTAGAATATGTCGGAACCTATATGAGCATCCAGGTTCCGCTATTGGTTATTGACCGGAGATGAGTCTCGATCATGTCTACATAGTTCTCTAACCCGTAGGGTCCTCACGCTTAACGCTCGGCGACAATCGGTATTATGAGTTTATGTGTTTTGATGTACCGAAGGTAGTTTGGAGCCCCGGATGAGATCGGGGACATCAGAGGAGTCTCTAAATAGTCGAGACGTAAAGATCGATATATCGGACGACCATATTCGGACATCGGAAAGGTTCCGAGTGATTCGGGTATTTTTCGGAGTACCGGAGAGTTACGGGAATTCACCGGGAGGGTCAATGGGCCTTCGTGGGCTTTAGTGGAAATAGAGGGCAGCAAGGAAGTGTGGGGTGCGCCCCCTAGGCCCAAACTGAATTGGTTTAGGGCTTTGGGGGCTGGCCCCCTCTTTCCTTCTCCCCTCCTCCTCTTTCCTTCCCCTCCTAGTTGGACTAGGAAAGGGGGAACCTACTCCTAGTAGGAGTAGGATTCCCCCCTTGGGGCGCATCCTATGAGGCCGCCGGCCCCTTCCCCTTGCTCCTTTATATACGGGGGCAGGTGGCACCCCATAACACACAAGTTGATCAGTTGATCTTTTAGCCGTGTGTGGTGCCCCCCTCCACCATAATCCACCTTGGTCATATCGTAGCGGTGCTTAGGCAAAGCCCTGCGTCAGTAGCATCATCATCACCGTCATCACGCCGTCGTGCTGACGGAACTCTCCCTCGAAGCTCTGCTGGATCGGAGTTCGTGGGACGTCACTGAGCTGAATGTGTGCTAAACTCGGAGGTGTCGTATGTTCGGTACTTGGATCAGTCAGATCGTGAAGACGTATGACTACATCAACCGCGTTCTCATAACGCTTTCGCTTACGGTCTACGAGGGTACGTGTACGATACTCTCCCCTCTCGTTGCTATGCATCACCATGATCTTGCGTGTGCATAGGAAATGTTTTGTAATTACTACGTTACCCAATAGTGCCCACTTAGGGTGTCCCCCGGATGACCTCTTTGCTCTATAAATACCCCAATATTCCAGAAACCCTAGGGGAGTCGACAAAAATCAATTCCAACCGCCGCAGAGTCCAGAACCACCAGGTCCAATCTAGACACCATGATGGAGGGGTTCACCACTTCCATTGGTGCCTCTCCGATGATGCGTGAGTAGTTCTTTGTAGACCTTAGGGTTCGTAGTTAGTAGCTAGATGGCTTCCTCTCTCTCATTTGATTCTCAATACAATGGTCTCTTGGAGATCCATATGATTAACTCTTTTTGCGGTGTGTTTGTTGGGACCGGATGAACTTTGAGTTTATGATCAGATCTATCTATTTGTCCATGAAAGTTATTTGAATCTTCTTTGATCTCTTATATGCATGATTTCTTATAGCCTTGTATTTTTTCTCCAATATTTGGGTTTTTTGCCAACTTGATCTATTTATCTTGCAATGGGAAGAGGTGCTTTGTAGTGGGTTCGATCTTACGGTGCTTGATCCCAGTGACGGAAGGGGAATCTACACGTATGTATCGTTGCTACTAAGGATACAATGATGGGGTCTATCTCTACATAGATAGATCTTGTCTACATCATGTCATCGTTCTTATTGCATTACTCTGTTTCCCCATGAACTCAATACACTAGATGCATGCTAGATAGCGATCGATGTGTGGAGTAATAGTAGTAGATGCAGGCAGGAGTCGGTCTACTATTCTTGGATGTGATGCCTATATAATGAGCATTGCCTGGATATCGTCATGATTATTTGAAGTTCTATCAATTGCCCAACAGCAATTTGTTTACCCACTGTTTGCTATTTTCTCTCGAGAGAAACCACTAGTGAAACCTATGGCCCCCGGGTCTCTTTCTCATATTATTTTCCTTTGTGATCTATTTTATTTTCCTTTTATTTTCATATCTATTAAACCAAAAATACAAAAATACCTTACTGCAATTTATTCTTATTTATTTTATTTGGCGTTCAATCTATCAATCTACTACAATTTATTCTCGTCCGTTTTGCCAATTTCTAGCATCGCTACCCGAAAGGGATTGACAACCCCTTTAATACGTCGGGTTGCGAGTAGTTGTTATTTGTGTGCAGGTTCCACTTACGTGTTTTTGCTTGGTTCTCCTACTGGTTCGATAACCTTGGTCTCATCACTGAGGGAAATGCCTACGTCGTTGTGTTGCATCATCCCTTCCTCTTTGGGGAAATTCCGACGTAGCTTCAAGCCACATCAAGGCTCGAGGCCCACACATCGCTAGTTGCTTCCTTATCTTCTTCCTCCTTTTTCTCTAACCACCATTTTTCTTCCTATATCTCTCTACTCCATACCTCTCTCACCATCTCTCTCAAATTTCCACGCCGCCATGGCAGTCACCTTCCCTGTCCTTTGGTCATCACAAAATGCAACAACTGGCTTGGGCTAAAAGCTACAACCCCCAGCCGGAGGTGCTGGAATCGACTGGGTGAAAAGCTACAACCCCCAATCAGAGGTGCTGGAAACGGCCGTCTGGGAAGCTGCAACGGGGCCACGGCGATTGAGAAGCTGCAACCGACTGACTGAAAAGCTACAACCTACAATAGAAGGTGCTGGAAACGGTCATCTTGGAAGCTGCAACGGGGCCATGGTGACCCTTGCGATGACTCGTGAAACCGGCGGTGACCCGTGCTACAACTGTGCCCTGCCGAAGCTTTAACCAACGGCGACACGTGCTATGATCGTGTTGGCGAAAGCTGCAACCAAAGGCAACAGAGCTACAACCATCGATTACCATGTTATAATTGTATTGGCAAAAGGTGCAAACGGGCATGGCGGAGCTGCAACCGGCCATTGGGTTTGCTACAACCATTTCTGGCGACCCATCAACGGTGACCTGACGACCACCAAAGATGCTATGATAGGCACCACAGGATGCTACAACCGGCCGTCGGGTTTGCTACGACTGTGTGTGACGACCCTACGATGGCCACAACAAAGTTGGAAGGGACGACAATGACCTCATGCTACGATGGACACATCCATGGCCGTGATGACGATGGCGCGCTCACGCCCACAACGACGACGACCTATTTGTGATGCGCAGCCACGGCCAGCAGAAGGGCGAGCACAGGTGGCACGAGCGGCCGGCGAGCGCGGGACAACGGTGGCCTCGCGCCTATGATGATGGAGAACTGTTGCGGTGTGCCGCTGTGACCAGCCAAGGTTGCATGTGGGTGGCCGGCAAACACGAGCGGCTGAGGACGAGCGGGACGCTGTTCTCTCTATCCTTTTTTCTCCGGTAAATGTTGTGTGATGTGGGAAATCTCCCTAGTCTGAGATAGACAAAAGACTAGCCAAATCAAAAGGCTGGAATAAATTAATCATGTGGCTAGGATGTGACCAGCCGAGTGTTTAGTCCGGCGTGCCGGCGCCTAGCACGCGCCAATAAAATTGGCTTGCCTCCCACAAGCGCTATTGTTTAATGCCCCTAGCTAGGCATATTGCATAGATCTAGGTATTCTCATCTTTCTTCTTAATCCCCATGAGAGTGCTTTTGTCAAGTTGTCCCTCAGAATATCCCCTTTGATTACCAGCTATAATCCAGGAATATTGTTGATTAACATCGTTGAAAACTGGTTGGATCATGTCTAAAACAGGAATAACCTTTGTAATGTTCTCATGAAATATTTGATTATTGCAAAGTAAAGTTCTTAAACCATAATCACTATTGTAGATGATCTCATCTATTACTGGTTTCTCACGGTTCATACCATAAAAGTCAAAGATCTCCCTAGCTTCTCGTACTAGATGATCAAACTCATTCATAAGGACTAGGGTAGCTATTTTCTTAGCTTTAGGGTCATTTATCATGGGTAGCTCATAAAACAATATTTTCAAGGTGGGGTGTGTGGGAATAAATCTTTTCTCAAGTTTAAGAACAAGAGCTGAAATAGCATCTGCATAGGTTTTAGTTATTTTAGGTATGGGAACATCATCATAAGCCGGAGTCCTAACACAATTGAAGAACTCCTGAATGGATTCTTTCCCTATAATGTTCCCTTGCCCCAAGACAAAATTTTAATATCTAGATTGCCAGAACGTCCAATTTTAGGAGTTCTACTGTCCTCTATTTCGGCCATGCCAAAATCACTCATGATAATAGGTTCAAATTGACCTAGCAAACAAAAGCAAATGGAAAGATGGACAAAAAGAAGGCGAATAAAAAGGAACATATTTTTGTGTTTTCTGAAAACATTTTAGAAGTGGGGGAGCGGAAAATGAGAGACAAATGGCAAATAATGTAAGTGCAAGAGATGAGATTTTATGATAGGTACTTGGTAGGCTTGATGTAGAACCTCCCCGACAACGGCGACAGAAATTCTTCCTGCTACTTCTTGAGCTTGCATTGATTTTTCCCTTGAAGAGGAAATGGTGATGCAGTAAAGTAGAGATAACTATTTCCCTCAGTTAAGAACCAAGGTATCAATCCAGTAGGAGGCACAAGCAAGTCCCCAATGTAAGCACCTGCACAAACTAACAAACACTTGCACACAACACGAAAAAGGGTTGTCAATCCCTTCATGATCACTTGCAAGAGTGAGATCTAATAGAGATAGATATAGAAGATAAGTAAATATAAATAATTGTAGCAAGGTATTTTCGGATTTTTTTTATAGATCTGAAAATAATATGATGGAAAATAGACCCGGGGCCATAGGTTTCACTAGAGGCTTCTCTCTCGAAGAAAGCATACAATGGGTAAACAAATTACTGCTGAGCAATTGATAGAAGAGCGCAAAGTTATGACGATATCTAAGGCAATGTTCATGAATATAGGCAACACGTACGTGAGAAGTAGACTGACTCCTGCCTGCATCTACTACTATTACTCCACACATTAACCGTCTCCCGCCTGCATCTAGAGTATAGTTCTTGAGAACAGAGTAACGCGTTAAGCAGGATGACATTATGTAGAGGGATAAACTCAAGAAATATGATATAAATCCCATTTTTTTATCCTTAATGGCAACAATACAATACGTGCCTCACCGCCCCTTCTGCCACTCGGAGAGGACACCGCAAGATTGAACCCATCACAAAGCACTTCTCCCATTGTAAGAAAAACCAATCTAGTTGGCCAAACCAAATCGATAGATCGAAGAGAATTACTAAGCTATCTCAATCATGCATAAAAGTGTTCAGAAAAGACTCAAATAATATTCATAGATAATCTAATCATAAATCCACAATTCATCGGATCTCAACAAACGCACCGCAAAAGAAGATCACATAGAATTGATCTCCAAGAACATTGAGGAGAACACCGTATTGAGGACCAAAGAGAGAGAATACGCCATCTAGCTACTAGCTATGGACCCATAGGTCCGTGGTAAATTACTCACGCATCATCGGAAGGGCAGCAAGGTTGATGTAGACTTGTAGAGGCCCTCCGTGATCGAATCCCCCTCCAGTGGAGTGCCAGAAAAGGCCCCAAGATGGGATCTCGGGGGAAAAGAAGCTTGCGGCAGTGGAAAAGTACTTTTGTTGTGCCCTCTGGTATATGGGAAATATTTGAGGATTTACAGTGCAAGGATTTGGGCTGGAGGGTGTAGGAGGGACCCACAAGCCAGGGGCACACCCCACGGCTTGTGGCCGCCTCGTAGGTCTTCTGGCGTCCTCTCCAAATCTCATGGGTTTCTTCTGGTCCAAGAAAATCACCGTAAAGTTTTATTTCATTTGGACTCTGTTTGATATTCCTTTTCTGTAGAAGTAAAAAACAAGGAAAAACAGAAACTGACACTAGGCTCAGGTTAATAGGTTAGTCCCAAAAATAATATAAATAGCATACTAATGCATATAAAACATCCAAAATAGATAATATAATAGGATGGAACAATCAAAAATTATAGATACATTGGAGACGTATCAAGGCACGGGGTCCGGGAGGGTTTTGGGTGGTTGGGGGTGTCTGAATCCTACGTGGCTGCTATCCGGACTCCCGCAACCCTCCCCTCCCCCACTTATGTCTCGGGTTTGCCGAAAAACTACGTCGAAACCACTCGACGGACCAATACAGACCCGCGTTGCATGACATAACAGCTCTGGATCATGCAGTCCAGACGGTTGCCAGCGGTTGAGTGTCCGCTTTGGAGATAACCTTAGTACAGTCCTGCAAAAGTTCCCTTGTTGCTTGTATCCACCCAGATGGTTTTATATTTAATGGTCGTTTGCATGCACACAATGTACACGTGCGACTATGCAAGATGCAACTTTGTGGAAAAGAGACTGTGCAACTACTGGTATTACCCTAAATGATCCTTTCACAAACTTAATTCATTGGCCTGTTTGAAAACATATTTTGTGTTGAGTATATGATTATTAGGAAGTATATGATAGACTAGGATTTGGTCCTGCCTTGTCTTATACTTCAAGTTGGTCATTGTACTCCTATATATATGCCCATGAGGCTCAAGCAATAAATCAACGATTCCACCAATTCCCTTCTAACATGGTATCAGCCTTACCTTGATCCTAAACCCTAGCCTCCGCCGCTTCCGCACCCGCGCGCAGCCCCTGGGGTAGTCGGCCTCCATGACTGCTACTAGCGGCCGTGTTGCCCATATCTAGCATTTCATCCGTTGCTACGTCTCCATTGTATCTACTTTTCCAAACTCTTTTCCCTTGTTTTGGACTCTAGTTTGCATGATTTGGATGGAACTAACCCGGACTGACGTTGTTTTCAACAGAATTGCCATGGTGTTATTTTTGTGCAGAAATAAAAGTTCTCGGCATGACCTGGAACTTCACGGAGAATATTTTTGGAATAAATAAAAAATATTGGCGAAAGAATCAACAGAGGGGGACCCACCGGCTGTCCACAAGGGTGGAGGGCGCCCCCCGTCTTGTGGGTCCCCAGGACCTCCATTGATCTCAATTCCAACTCTATATATTCACGTTCAGGGAGAAAAAAAATCAAAGAGAAGGGTTCATCGCATTTTATGATACAGAGGCTTAACCCAGTGTTCTTCATCATGAGGCCAGATCTAGAGTCTGTTCGGGGCTCCGGAGAGGGGAAATTGTCTGCATGATCATCACCAACCTTCCTCCATCACCAATTTCATGATGCTCACCGCCGTGCGTGAGTAATTCCATCCTAGGCTTGCTGTACGGTGATGGGTTGGATGAGATTTATCATGTAATCGAGTTAGTTTTGTTAGGGTTTGATCCCTAGTATCCACTATGTTCTAAGATTGATGTTGCAATGACTTTGCTATGCTTAATGCTTGTCACTAGGGCCCGAGTGCCATGGTCTCAGATCAGAACCTATTATGTTTTCATGAATATATTTGTGTTCTTGATCCGATCTTGCAAGTTATAGTCACCTACTACATGTTATGATCCAGCAACTCCGGAGTGACAATTGTCGGGACATTTCTCGGTGATGACCGTAGTTTCAGGAGTTCATGTATTCACTAAGTGCTAATGGTTTGGTCCAGTTCTCTAGTAAAAGGAGGCCTTAATATCCCTTAGTTACCAATAGGACCCCACTACCACAGGAGGGTTGGACAAAAGATGTCATGCAAGTTCTTTTCCATAAGCACGTATGACTATATTCGGAATACATGCCTACATTATATTGATGAATTGGAGCTAGTTCTGTGTCACCCTATGTTATAATTGTTGCATGATGAATGCCATCCGACATAATTATCCATCAATAATCCATTGCCTGCGAGTTCGATTCATATTGATCTTTGCTAAGTTACTTTTCCGTTGCCACTATTACGATTGTTACAAAACTGCTAGTGTTACTTTTGCCACCGTTATCATTACTTCCATACTACTTTGCTACTAAATAATTTGTTCTAGATATTAAGTCTTTCAGGTGTGGTTGAATTGACAACTCAGCTGCTAATACTCAAGAATATTATTTGGCTCCCCTTGTGTCGAATCAATAAATTTGGGTTGAATACTCTACCGTCGAAAACGGTTGCGATCCCCTATACTTGTGGGTAATCAAGACCTTTTTCTGGCACCGTTGCTGGGGACCATAGCTCTATTCTTTGAGTCACTTGGGATTTATATTTGTTGATTACTGTGAGGAATTTGAAAGATCAGAGAACCAAGATTTTCCCTCAACTACGAGGGGAGGTAGGTGAGGGAGTCCTGGATAGGGGGTCCTCGGGTGTCCGAGCTATTCGACATGGGCCGGACTGATGGGCCGTGAAGATACAAAGTAGAAGGCTTTCCCCCGTGTCCGGGTAGGACTCTCCCATGCATGGATGACAAGATTGGTGTCCATATATATAATTTCCTTCTTCGACAAACCGACTCTGTACAACCCTAGGCCCCTCTGGTGTGTATATAAATCGGAGGGTTTAGTCCGTAGAGGCTATCAGAATTCTCATAGGCTAGACAACTAGGGTTTAGCCATTACGATCTCGAGGTAGATCAACTCTTGTAACCCCTATACTCATCAAATACAATCAAGCGGGACATAGGGTTTTACCTCCATTAAGAGGGCCAGAATTTGGGTAAACACCGTGTTCCCCTTGTCCCTTGTTACCCTCGATCCTCAGACACATAGTTCGGGACCCCCTACCCGAGATCAGCCGGTTTTGACACCGACATTGGTGCTTTCATTGAGAGTTCCATTGTGTTGTAGATAGAAGGATCGATGGCTCGCCTTGTCATCAATGATGATATCACTTCTGGAAGGGCCGTAACTCCAGGACAGGTCCTCCAGCTCGGCGGTTTTACCATGGGCTCTCGCTCGGCCGTTAAGCCAACGGTTGCCCCCACAATCGCCAAACATCATCTCCGCATCGGCCTCGAACACTCGGAAAAGATGGATCCGACAGATATCACGTCCTTGAACGAGCTGCTAGATCGCATTGCCACCCTGGGGCTTGCAAGAAACTATGATCAGATCGGGCTTAAACCCGATCAGAGGGAAATCAAGTCCCCACCGATCACCCATCTAGTAGCAGTCGTTGAGGAACGAGTCGAGAACGCTTCTTCCCCTAAGTTAAAAACCAGCTATGTTTCGATTTCCGAGCCCTTCTACCCGGACACCCATCCTCGGGAGGAGACTTCATATCCTCTGAACTTAGGATCAGACATTGAGCCCGGAAGTCACTTGGACCTTCCTGGTCCTGAACTGGTGACCTCGGAGATTCTTCAAGCTCCGGATTCAATCTCGGGCCACGATTCGGGTTTTAGCCCGCCTACCCACCACAATCAATATTCCCCAAGTAATTCGGGCCCTCTAGACATATGTGACCTAATGTATGTACCGCAGCAACCTCAGGAAATGGTCCATCAATTTTGGGCCAAATTTCTCCTTGTTAAAAACAAGATTAAAGATTGTTGTGACGACGATGCGGTTTCGGCTTTTTGTCGTAACTGTACGGACGAGGGAGTTCTCAACGCCCTCAACCGCCGCCGCATATAGCACTTTACATAATTGGCACACATAGTACAAAAGTACTACGCGATGGAAAGAGCATGGAATGCCCAAACAGCCAGGTGGGAACCTCCTGCCTTTAAGCAGCCCACCGTACGGGAAAAATAGATGCACCCTTACAAGGCATCCGATTACAAGCCCATTAACAAGAAAAACAAACCCTTCACGGGACACAGAACTGTCCTTGACAAACTACTCAACAAGCCCTGTCAGATACATGCGGCGCCGAGCGCCGAACCAACGCACTGTCTTCGGACATGTCGGGTACTCCGGCAAGTGGCTAAAAGTGGTGAGGCCATCCTCACCAATACTACTCCAGAGAAGCATTCTTCGGAGGATGATGATCTCAATATCTTTACCGTCTTCGAGACCTTCTCTTCAAATAATCGGCACAAAAGGGCGCTCCGCGACCTGGCCGAAGTCAACCAAGTAACTGCAATAAACCCTTGGAATGAGGCGGCCATAACTTTCACCGCCGATGACGAACCAAGGGCCAGATCAGTCCGAGCACCAGCCGCCTTGGTCTTAAACCCTATTGTGGATGGCTTTAGACTAACCAAAGTGCTCATGGATGGCGGTAGTGGACTTAACCTCATCTATGAAGACATGCTTGACAAAATGCAAATGGACAAGAACCGCATCGAGCAAAGCAGTACCACCTATCGAGGCATCATCCCTAGTCAAGAAGCACGATGCTCGGGGAAAATTAAACTTGATGTAGTATTCAGCACGCCTGAGATTTACAGGTCTGAAGAGTTGCTCTTCCACGTGGGCCCCTTCAATAGCGGATATCAAGCCCTCTGTCGGTGTCAAAACCGGCGGATCTCGGGTAGGGGGTCCCGAACTGTGCGTCTAGGCCGGATGGTAATAGGAGACTGGGGACACTTTGTTTTACCCAGGTTCGGGCCCTCTCGATGGAGGTAAAACCCTACTCCTGCTTGATTAATATTGAAGATATGGGTAGTACAAGAGTAGATCTACCACGAGATCAAGGAGGCTAAACCCTAGAAGCTAGCCTATGGTATGATTGTGTATGGAGTTGATCCTCTACGGGCTACAACCCTCCGGTTTATATAGACATCGGATAGGGTTAGGGTTACACAGAGTCGGTTACAATTGTAGGAGATCTTGAATATCGCATCGCCAAGCTTGCCTTCCACGCCAAGGAAAGTCCCATCCGGACACGGGACGAAGTCTTCAATCTTATATCTTCATAGTCCAGGAGTCCGGCTGAAGGTATAGTCCGGCTATCCGAACACTCCCTAATCCAGGACTCCCTCAGTAGCCCCTGAACCAGGCTTCAATGACGACGAGTCCGGCGCACAAATTGTCTTCGGCATTGCAAGGCGGGTTCCTCCTCCAAGTCCTTCATAGAAGATTGTAATCACCAAGAGTAGTGTCCGGCTCTGTAAAATAAGTTTCCACATATTGCCATAGAGAGAATAATATTAACACAAAACAAATCTGCTGATGTATTCTGCAGTGCGCCATCACACTACAGCCAAGTCCTTTACTCGAATCGTTTTTACTTTTCCACCTCAGCATGTTTTGCGAGGTGGTTTCCATGGCACGTCTTGTCAAAGAAGAGATCGTGTACCCTTTTTACGGGATTCTCATTAATACAGATGTGGGTAACCCAACCGCGCCATTTATCACGGCGCTCGGGAGGCAAGCGAGTTTTATTAGGCAAGTGGGGATGCATAACCGCATCCGCCTATATAAGGGGATAAGGATCCACCCTATTTACCTATGCCTTCTTCCTCCCTTGCCTACCAATTTCTCGCGCACCCGAGCTCCAGCGCCCAAGCCCGCACTTCCCACCTCAACCTTCTCCAGCAATGTCCGGAGGGGGAGGCAAATGGATGGTCTCCACCGTTACGGAGGACAAAATCAAGAAGCTAAGGAAGGCCGGGTATCTGTCCAAGGACATCGCGCACCGGCTTCCCGAGAAGGGACAGCTTATCCCCACCCAAGGCCCCATGAGAGGGTGGTATTTCTCCTCCACTTCCTCCGCGGACTGGGTTTTCCACTCCACCCGTTTGTCCGGGGGATCATGTTCTACTACGGCCTGGATTTCCACGATCTGGCTCCGAACTTCATCCTCAACATCTCGGTGTTTATCGTCAAGCCCCCATTTCTCCGCGTCCTTTTGTACCCGTTTCGGCCTCTGGCTCAAGACTTTCAACGTCAAGCCCAAGGTGGTGAGCGGCAGCCAGGCGGAGTGCGGAGGTGCCATGGCAAGCAAGATGGCCAACGCCTTATGGTTCGAGGGCTCTTTCATGGAGACCCTAAAGGGATGGTAATCCGGGTGGTTTTATATCACCGAGCCACGCGATCCGGAATGGACCGCGGTCCCTGAGTTCCGATCCGGACCCCCCACGTGGCTTGTGTCCTGGAAAGAGACGGGCCTGTCGTGGGGCGACGAGAAAGAGGTGACCGGATTGCAAACATGCATCCGGTCCCTGGTGAACAAGCCAATCCGGCTTATCAACATAATCCAGGTTATGCTCGTCCGCCGGATCCTCCCGTGCCAACACCGGGATTTCAATCTGTGGGAGTTCGACTCGGCGTAGCATCAAACCCTCAGCAGGCTCTTCGACACAACGTACGAAGATGCCTGGAAGATGCTATTCGAGGGCGCCGAGGCTCCCGCATCCGCTTTCGAGGACCGCGGATACAGCTCACAGCATCACGCTAGCAACGTATGCTATCTACACCTGTTACAGGATGTTCAAGCTTTTTTCATAGTTTGACTCTATGCGGGATCTAAACTCCCTTGCCTTTGACAGGCTTGGCGGGCGATGGCCGAACCGATTAACTGTCCGGCTTCGCTACCCGAAGACCCAGCCCCAGCTCTACTGGTGAAGCTGCTGACTCCGGCGCCTTATGTGGTGCCAGAGAAGAAGGCTAAGAAGAAGAAGACCACGGGGACTCGAAAGAGTACCCGTAATGTGGTGTTGTCGGACTCGTCATCCGGCGAGTTCGAGATGCCCTCCTCCCATGAAAACGAGGAGGAGGAAGAAGAAACCTCTCCCCCTCCAGCGGGGGGAGGAAAGAAGAGGGAGGCCGCCCCAACTGGGAAGGCCGAGGGGTCCAGGAAGAGGAAGACCCCTCCGCCGTACTATTCCCCCGACGCTGAAGAAGACGAAGAGGAGTGGCCGGACAGGGCCAAGCGTCCGGAGAAATCGTAAGTTCGGATATCAAAGTAACTCATGATGTTTCTTTGTTGCACAGCTTTACCTAATGTCAATGATACTTATGCAGCCCGCCCCAGGCCGAACTCAACGAGTCGTCGAGCGGCTCCCTGGATTCATCGGACGTGAACTCCGTTCCGCCCGCTGTCTCCCCCCGCACTGCGGACGACGCCGAAGTGGCATCGCGACAAGCTCCGGGGCAGGAGGAGGTGGTCCTGGAGGAGCCGCAAGGCAACCTCCCGGACTCCCGGAGTAAAGGGGACAAGACCCCCCAGGGCTCCAAGTCCGGCCTTAAGCCGGACACCGTGCCGAAATCTTCAATGATTCCGGACCGCGGTAGGCAAGCTCCTTCCAAGAGGAGCAAGTCTTCTGAGCCGGCAACCTCCGTCCAACCAGAGGTGCCGGACAATCTGCTGGAGGTGCTTGAAGGCGCCTCCATCGACGAGGAGCACCGTACTATTATGAGTACGGTGATCCAGAAGGTCCAGTCCGCCAAGAGCGGGCTGAGTGAAGCTTGCGCTAGCCTCCTAACAGGCTTCGAGGTAAGTAAAAATATGTAAAAATATTACCGCATAGACAGTAGCCCCCTATGCTCTATTTGGCGTTCGGAAAGAAAAGCCGAATAGAGGATCTATTAAATTTCGCAGGAGTCTAAGAATAAAGAGTCAATATGCGTATGCAGGCTTCGCTGCTGTCCACCGCCGCACTGACTGCGGAGGTGGGTTTCTTGAAACAGGGACTCGAGCGGTCCGAGCAAGAGCTTGGCCTTGCCAAGCGGCAAATCAAGGAGAAAGAAGGTAAGAAATACCTTGCAGAAATAAGTGCCTATAGAGAGGCATGATTGCAAAAAATAACAGGATTGTACTGCTTATTGTAGGGGCCACGACTGAGGTGGCGACCCTCAAGCAGGCGCTGTCTGAGGCCTAAAAGAAAACGGCCGCGGAGCACACCGAGCGAGAAAAACTTGGGGCTCAGGTCGGCAAGGTGCAGCAAGAGCTTCAGGCTCTCATGAGAGAACATGAGAGTTTGGAGCTTGAGTCAGAGACCCGAGCGTCCGAGCTCGCGGCGGCCCTTGAGACTGCCAAGTCTGCCAAGGTCGAAGCCCAAAAGGCCCTCCAAGAGTTGGAGGATATGAAGAAAATAGCAGCGGGTAAGGCATTCTTTATGCAAAGCAGAAATATAAAAGTAAACTACTTGTTACTTACCCGAATCCGGAGTTCTCAGGGGCATTCGCAGATCTTCCCCGCAGCGTATCCGACGCCGCCGCATTCTACCGAGCTGAAGAGGGCAGCTCGACGGAGAAGGTGTTCTGGTCTCAGTATGCTGAGGTCGGACACCCTGTGCCCTTGAGCGACCAGCTGAAATAGCTGGTCGAACTCCACAAGGCGGCCGAACAGGCCATGAAGGGCTTCATAGTTCGGCTGTGGCCCGGAGAGGCCCTGCCTGGGAGCTACTTCGGGCTGGTGCGACGGCTGGTGGAGGCCTGTCCAAGGCTCGAGGTCCTCAAGCGCTCCTTCTGCATCGAAGGTGCCCGTAGGGCCCTTGCCTGTGTAAAGGTGCACTGGGGTAAGCTAGACGGTGAGAAGCTTGTGAAGGACGGGCCGCCGCCGGGGAAGGAGCATCGCAAGCCCGAGAACTATTACAAGGATGTTCTTGCGGGTGCTTGCCTTATGGTAGATGAATGTACCAAGGATGTAATTTTTGAATAAACTCGCTCATTTTTATCCTGTGCGCTGAAAACTTGTTCTTAGGCGCTTAAGCAATGCTTGTTGAATTTAAAATATTATTTTCTATGCGGCCGTTTATCAAAAAATTGAGAGATGGCTAGTTGTCGGCTTCTGCCCCCATGCCACTAGTGCTGGGGTGTTCGGGGATAAACCTGAGCACTCTTTTTCCCATAGTTGGGTCCTTCGAGGGAGGCAGTCAGCACGACGAACCAGGCAATCGGACTATAATGCTTGAACACTCTCACTTAGCCATAGAACTTTATAATTTTAAATTTCGGCGAAGCCCCTATTTCGGAAGACCGAGTTCGGGGCGCTATCCACGCCTTGGCTGGGGTTATCCAGCTCCTCGCTCGAAGCGGCATAGGCCTTTAGGGACCCGAAAAACCTCTCGAACAGCGACCGGTCTCTCGCCTCATCATGACAGTCAGTTTTAGCTTTCTCCACTGAGGTGCTTAGCCCAGCTCAACCGGGGCACAATCGCAGTGGTTCTCCTAGTGCTACCTTAGCCGACATAGCGGAACGTAAGGCAAAAAAACATAGGAGCCGGGCAAACCCAACTATTGACCCAAATCATGATTCGGAGCTGATGCATATAGTGCTATAAGTTCGGGGTGCCGCACTTGTGAAAGTGTACGGACTTCTCACACCATATTAAAGGGTACTGAAGCCCCTGGCGTACTTGTCGTACCATAGTGTACGGGTGCAACATGTCATTAATGAACATATATAAAATAGAGTAATGCAAAAAATAGACGAGAAGCTAAGCATTGTTTATAGAGAGGCTATTTATCAAAGTCGAACGATACAAATAGTGCGATAAGCAAAAGATATTGGACTATTCAGTATGTCCTGACCAGGGGCAGGCCGCGGAATTGTATTTAAAACAGGTATACCGCTCGTAACAGAGAACACCTAGGAGTTCCATAATGCGGCATGGCTTGTGTGCCTCCCTGGATCTTGCATCGTTTGTGCGGCAGTCGAGTTGCCGAACAGGTCCTCCGAAGTATGGAGTCCTGAAAGTAAGAAAAAATTAAAAAAAGAATCCGGCAGCCCCTAGTACGTTTTAAGCCATATGTTGGGCGTGCCGTTTATTGTGCCCCTTCCCCTGTGCCCATGGTATTTCAAGGGCGTAGTTGTGTACACGAGGTACTGGTTTCGCTAGGTCGCGAAAGCTGGGGTTGGGGCCGCATTGCTACGCTTTCTCAGAGTGTGCCAGGCGGTCCTGTTGTAGGTTATTCCGGGCGCGCTTGGCGGTGTCTGGATTTTTAATGGCCGGACTGGGGAATTGCCTAAGAAGGCTACTTTGTATCTCCGCTGCGAGAGCCGCCGTATGCTCCTCCGTACGGAGGGAGCGTTCGGTGTTTCCATTGACCGTGATTACTCCTCGAGGGCCTGGCATCTTGAGTTTGAGATATGCGTAATGCGGCACCACATTGAATTTTGCGAATGTGGCTCGTCCGAGCAGGGCGTGATAGCCACTGCAAAATGGGACTATATCAAAGATTAACTCTTCGCTTCGGAAATTATCCGGGGATCCGAGGACCACGTCAAGTGTTACTGAGCCTGTACAGTTGGCTTCTACACCTGGTATAACGCCTTTAAAGGTCGTTCTTGTGGGTTTGATCTTTGAGGGATCTATGCCCATTTTCCGCACTATGTCCTGATAAAGCAGGTTCAGGCTACTGCCGCCGTCCATGAGGACTCTTGTGAGGTGAAATCCGTCGATGATTGGGTCGAGAACCAATGCGGCGAAGCCGCCATGACGGATTCTAGTGGGATGGTCCCTTCGATCAAAGGTGATCGGGCAGGAGGACCATGGGTTAAACTTTGGGGCGACTGGCTCCATCGCGTATACGTCCCGCAGCGCACGCTTCCGCTCCCGCTTGGGAATGTGGGTTGCGTATATCATGTTCACCGTCTGCACTTGTGGGAGAAAGCCCTTCTGTCCATTGTTGTTCGGCGGCTTGGGCTCTTCGTCATCGATGTGCAGCCCCTTGTCTCTGTTTTTGGCTCTTAACTTGCCTGCCCGCTTGAACACCCAACAATCCTTGTTAGTGTGATTGGCTGGCTTTTCGGGGGTGCCATGTATCTGGCACAAGCCATCGAGTATTCGGTCCAAACTGGACGGGCCCTGAGTATTCTGTTTGAATGGCTTTTTCCGCTGACCGGATTTATAGCCTCTGAATCCGGCATTGACTGCCGTCTCTTCATTGCTGTCGCTGTTAACGCGGCTTTTTTTTTATTCCGACGTGTCCTGCCACTTTTGTCCTTGGTATCCGAATTACCAGGGTTCTTTGATAAGTTGTTACTGCGAGCCAGCCAGCTGTCTTCTCCCGCGCAAAAGCGGGTCATGAGTGTCGTGAGTGCTGCCATGGATTTCGGCTTTTCCTGTCCCAGGTGCCGGGCAAGCCACTCGTCGCGGGTGTTATGCTTGAAGGTTGCTAGGGCCTCTGCGTCTGGACAGTCGACTATCTGGTTTTTCTTTGTTAGGAACCGTGTCCAGAATTGTCTGGCTGATTCTTCTGGCTGCTGAATTATGTGGCTTAAGTCGTCGGCATCTGGCGGTCGTACGTAAGTGCCCTAGAAGTTATCGAGGAATGCGGCTTCCAGGTCCTCCCAAGGACCGATTGAGTCTGCTGGCAAGCTGTTAAGCCAATGCCGGGCCGGTCCTTTAAGTTTGAGCGGGAGGTACTTGATGGCGTGTAGATCATCGCCACGTGCCATGTGGATGTGAAGGAGATAGTCCTCGATCCATACCGCCGGGTCTGTGGTGCCATCGTATGATTCGATGTTTACGGGTTTGAAGCCCTCTGGGATTTTATGATCCATTACTTCATTCGTGAAGCATAGCGGGTGTGCGGCGCCTCTGTACTGGGCTATATCACGACGCAACTCGGAAGAGCTATGTCTGTTGTGTTCGGCCCGGCCGGATTTGTTGTATCCGGAGTGAAGATCATTGTCACATGCCTTAGGGCGCCTGCGCGATCCGTAGATCGATCTTGTTTGTGTTGCTTTATCCTCCAGTATGTCTCGCAGGTCGGGCGCATTTTCCCGTGCCTTAGTTGTGCGGCGTCGGGGCATGGCTTGGGTGGAGGGTTGAGCGGCCTCTCTGTCACAGCCACGGGGTGGCCGGTCTGCCATGTCATGCGCTGGTGATGTAGGTGCTTCCTCCTCTGATCGGGGTAGCGGCCTGTGCTTCGGGTAACTCTTGGAGGGGCGTTCAAGTTCATACTCTTTGGTCGCAAAGACTTCAGTCCATCTGTCAGCTAGCAAATCTTGGGCAGCTCTAAGTTGTTGCTGCTTTTTCTTGAGGCTTCTTGTCGTGGCTAAAAGCCTGCGTTTAAAACGCTCTTGTTCAGCGGGGTCTGATGGTATGACGAATTCCTCGTCATCGAGGCTTGCCTCGTCTTCAGAGGGAGGCGTATAGTTATCATCCTCGACCTCTTGGTCTGCCGCTCTCTCGTGAGGGCTGGCTTCTCCATCTTCCTGTGCCGAATCTTGCTGAGGTGGGTGTTCTTCGGCGCTGTCCGGGGTAGTATTATCTCCCGTGCCGGAATCACTATTTTTGCTTTGGCGGGATTTAGAGCGGCGCCGCTGGCGCCGGCGCTTTGGCTGTTTCTTGGGGGCGTTATCCCCCATTGTTCCATCGCCATCTCCATCTTTTGGAGTATCCACCATGTATATGTCATATGACGAGGTGGCTTTCCAGCGCCCTACAGGTGCTGGTTCCTGTTCGTCTCCTATATCGTCGTCCATGCCGTTGATGTCTTCGGAGCCGAAGTCAAGTGTGTCGGTTAAGTCGTCGACAGTGGCTACAAAGTGGGTGGTGGGTGGGTTTTGAATTTCCTCACCGTCCGTATCCCACCCTTGCTAACCGTAGTCCGGCCAGGGCTCTCTTGATAAAGAGAGAGACTTAAGAGAATTCAGGATGTCGCCAAAAGGCGAATGCTGAAAGATGTCCGCTGCGGTGAACTCCATTACCGGCGCCCACTCGGATTCGATTGGCAGGGGCGCGGGGGGCTCGGAGTTCGGAGAGGGATCCGGCTCCTCGGAGTCACGGGCCATGCGGAGTGCGGGGCTGGAGTTCGGCTCGATCGCCTCTGAGATCGCAGCTCCTGAGGCAGCGTCCAACCGCTGATCCTCGATCGGCGCAGTAGGTTCCGAATCAATGGTCGAAACCGATGCGTGTGCGGCCTCCAAGGCGCTGTTCGGCGGTAGAGCTATATCGTGCCCATCGAGACAGTGCGGCATGCTTGGCTGTGGCTCGAATCTGTTGAATATCAAGTCTCCGCGGATGTCAGCCATGTAGTTTAGGCTTCCAAACCTGACCTGATGGCCAGGGGCATAGCTTCCGATCTGCTCAAGGTGGCCAAGCGAATTGGCCCGCAGTGCGAAGCCGCCGAAGACGAAGATCTGTCCGGGGAGGAAAGTCTCACCCTGGACCGCATCGTTGTTGAAGATCGAAGGAGCCATCGGGCCTAAAGGTGACGACACAGAGGAACTCTCAATGAAAGCACCAATGTCGGTGTCAAAACCGGCGGATCTCGGGTAGGGGGTCCCGAACTGTGCGTCTAGGCCGCATGGTAACAGGAGACTGGGGACACTTTGTTTTACCCAGGTTTGGGCCCTCTCGATGGAGGTAAAACTCTACTCCTGCTTGATTAATATTGAAGATATGGGTAGTACAAGAGTAGATCTACCACGAGATCAAGGAGGCTAAACCCTAGAAGCTAGCCTATGGTATGATTGTGTATGGAGTTGATCCTCTACGGGCTACAACCCTCCGGTTTACATAGACACCGGATAGGGTTAGGGTTACACAGAGTCGGTTACAATGGTAGGAGATCTTGAATATCGCATCGCCAAGCTTGCCTTCCACGCCAAGGAAAGTCCCATCCAGACACGAGACGAAGTCTTCAATCTTATATCTTCATAGTCCACGAGTCTGGCTGAAGGTATAGTCCGGCTATCCGAACACCCCCTAATCCAGGACTCCCTCACCCTCTTGGGGTGGGACGCCTTCGCACGCTTCCAAGCCATAACCATTACAGGTACATGAAGCTTAAAATGTCAGGGCCTAATGGAGTGATCACTATCACCAGTGATCCGGATATAGCACTCCGTGTTGAAAACAAAACCACATCCTTGCCCCTCGAGGCACTATCTGAGGCCCTCACGGCCGAAGAGCTAACCACCCTGCGTTCTGCAGTGGACAAAGATGATGTGATCCTCGACAAGAGGTCCAAATCCACCTCTTTCAAACCAGCAGATGAAATAGTCAAATTCCAAGTGCACCCAATGGATCCTAACAAAACAACATCCATTGGAGCATAGCTGGATCTGACGATCGATGTCGCCTGCTACCTCTTAAGCATGCGTTCGTTTTCCCTTGAAGAGGAAAGGGTGATGCAGCAAAGTAGCGTAAGTATTTCCCTCAGTTTTTTAGAACGAAGGTATCAATCCAGTAGGAGGTAACACGCAAGTCCTTAGTACATGCACAAACAAGCAAGAACCTCGCAACCAACGCGATAAAGGAGTTGTCAATCCCTTCACGGTCACTTGCGAAAGTGAGATCTGATAGAGATAATAAGATAAATATTTTTCGTATTTTTATTGTATAGATTGGAAGATAAAGATTGCAAAATAAATAATGAGAGAAATAGCAAGTTGATAGGAAAATAATATGATGGAAGATAGACCCGGGGGCCATAGGTTTCACTAGTGGCTTCTCTCAAGATAGCAAATTCTACGGTGGGTGAACAAATTATTGTCGAGCAATTGATAGAAAAGCACATACTTGTGAGAATATCTAGGCATGATCATGTATATAGGCATCACGTCCGCGACCAGTAGACCAAAACGATTCTGCACCTACTACTATTACTCCACACATCGACCGCTATCCAACATGCATCTAGAGTATTAAGTTCATAAGAATAGAGTAACGCATTAGGCAAGATGACATGATGTAGAGGGATAAACTCAAGCAATATGATATAAACCCCATCTTTTTATCCTCGATGGCAACAATACAATACGTGCCTTGCTGCCCCTGCTGTCACTAGGAAAGGACACCGCAAGATTGAACCCAAAGCTAAGCACTTCTCCCATTGCAAGAAAGTTCAATCTAGTAGGCCAAACCAAACTGATAATTCAAAGAGACTTGCAAAGATATTAAATCATGCATAAAAGAATTCATAGAAGAATCAAATATTGTTCATAGATAATCTTGATCATAAACCCACAATTCATGGGATCTTGACAAACACACCGCAAAAAGATTTACATCGAATAGATCTCCAAGAGAATCGAGGAGAACTTCGTATTGAGATCCAAAGAGAGATAAGAAGCCATCTAGCTAATAACTATGGACCCAAAGGTCTGTGGTAAACTACTCACACATCATCGGAGAGGCTATGGTGTTGATGTAGAAGCCCTCCATGATCGATTCCCCCTCCGGCGGAGCGCCTGAAAAGGCCCCAAGATGGGATCTCACGGGTACAGAAGGTTGCGGTGGTGGAAATAGGGTTTCGTGGTGCTCTCGGATGTTTTTGGGGTATATGAGTATATATAGGCGAAAGAAGTAGGTCAGCGGAGCCACGAGGCGGCCACGAGGGTGGGGGTGCGCCTACCCCCCTGGGCGCACCCTCCTACCTCGTGGCCGCCTCATTTCTTCCTTGACATCCACTCCAAGACTCCTGGATTGCGTTTGTTTCAAAAATAACTCTCCCGAAGGTTTCATTCTATTTGGATTCCATTTGATATTCCTTTTCTGCGAAACACTGAAATAGGCAAAAAAAATAGCAATTTGCACTAGGCCTTTGGTTAGTAGGTTAGTCCCGAAAATAGTATAAAAAGGTATATTAAAGCCCATTAAACATCCAAAACAAATAATATAATAGCATGGAACAATCAAAAATTATAGATACGTTGGAGACGTATCAAGCATCCCCAAACTTAATTCCTGCTCGTCCTCGAGTAGGTAAATGATAAAAACAGAACTTTTGATGTGGAATGCTACCTAGCATAATTCTCAATGTAATTTTCTTTATTGTGGCATGAATAATCAGATCCGAAAGATTCAAGACAAAAGTTTAATATTGACATAAAACTAATAATACTTCAAGCATACTAACAAAGCAATCATGTCTTCTCAAAATAACATGGCCAAAGAAAGTTATCCCTACAAAATCATATAGTCTGGCTATGCTCTATCTTCATCACACAAAGTATTTAATCATGCACAACCCCGATGACAAGACAAGCAATTGTTTCATACTTTTGATGTTCTCAAACTTTTTCAATCTTCACGCAATATATGAGCGTGAGCTACGGACATAGCACTATATGTGGAATAGAGTGGTGGTTGTGGAGAAGACAAAAAAGGAGAAGATAGTCTCACATCAACTAGGCATATCAACGGGCTATGGATATGCCCATCAATAGATATAAATGTGAGTGAGTAGGGATTTCCATGCGACAGATGCACTAGAGCTATAAGTGTATGAAAGCTCAACAAAAGAAACTAAGTGGGTGTGCATCCAACTAGCTTGCTCACGAAGACCTAGGGCATTTTGAGGAAGCCCATCATTGGAATATACAAGCCAAGTTCTATAATGTAAAATTCCCACTAGTTTATGAAAGTGACAACATAGGAGACTCTTTATCATGAAGATCATGGTTCTACTTTGAAGCACAAGTGTGGTAAAAGGATAGTAACATTGTCCCTTCTCTTTTTTTCTCTCATTTTTTTATTTGGGCCATTTCCTCTTTTTTATGGCCTTTTTTTCTTTTTTTATTTTCGTTCGGAGTCTCATCCCGACTTGTGGGGGAATCATAGTCTCCATCATCCTTTCCTCACTTGGGACAATGCTCTAATAATGATGATCATCACACTTTTATTTACTTACAACTCAAAAATTACAACTCGATACTAGAACAAAATATGACTCTATGTGAATGCCTTCGGCGGTGTACCGGGATATGCAATGAATCAAGAATGACATGTATGAAAGAATTATAAAAGGTGGCTTTGACACAAATACGATGTCAACTACATGATCATGCAAAGCAGTATGACAATGATGTAACGTGTAATAACAAACGGAACGGTGGTAAGTTGCATGGCAATATATCTCGGAATGGCTATGGAAATGCCATAATAGGTAGCTATGGTGGCTGTTTTGAGGAAGGTATATGGTGGGTGTATGGTACTAGCGAATGTTGCACGGTACTAGAGAGGCTAGAAATGGTGGAAGGGTGAGAGTGCGTATAATCCATGGACTCAACATTAGTCATAAAGAACTCACATACTTATTGCAAAAATCTGTTAGTTATCGAAACAAAGTACTACGCGCATGCTCCGACTTCATCACATAACGGTTCACCATACGTGCATGCTACGGGAATCACAAACTTTAGAACAAGTATCTCTCAAATTCACTACTACTCAACTAGCATGACTCTAATATCACCATCTTCATATCTCAAAACAATTATCAAGTATCAAGCTTCTCATAGTATTCAATGCACTTTTTATGAAAGTTTTTGTTATACCCATCTTGGATGCCTATCATATTAGGACTACTTTTATAGATAAAGAAAATTACCATGTTGGTCTAAAAGACTCTCAAAATAATATAAGTGAAGCATAAGAGATCAATAATTTCTATAAAATAAGACCACCACCGTGCTCTTAAAGATATAAGTGAAGCACTAGAGCAAAATTATCTAGCTCAAAAGATATAAGTGAAGCACATAGAGTATTCTAATAAATTCTAACTCATGTGTGTCTCTCCAAAAGGTGTGTACATCAACGATGATTGTGGTAAACTAAAAAGCAAAGACTCAAATCATACAAGACGCTCCAAGCAAAACACATATCATGTGGTGAATAAAAATATAGCCTCAAGTAAAGTTACCGATGGACGAAGACGAAAGAGGGGATGCCTTCCGGGGCATGCCCAAGCTTAGACTTTTGATTGTACTTGAATTTTACCTTGGGGTCCTTGGGCATCCCCAAGCTTAGGCTCTTTACACTCCTTATTCCAAAATCCATCAAATCTTTACCCAAAACTTGAAAACTTCACAACACAAAACTCAATAGAAAATCTCATGAGCTCCGTTAGTATAAGAAAACAAATCACCACTTCAAGGTACTGTAATGAACTCATTCTTTATTTATATTGGTGTTAAAACTACTGTATTCCAACTTCTCTATGGTTCATACCCCCCGATACTAGCCATGGATTCATCAAAATAAGCAAACAACACACGAAAAACAGAATCTGTCAAAAACAGAACAGTCTGTAGTAATCTGTAGGTTTCAAATACTTATGTAACCCCAAAAATTCTTCAATAAAGTGGTGTACGTGAGGAATTTTTCTATTAATTATCTGCAAAAAGAATCAACCTAATCTCACTCTCCAGTAAAAAATGGCAGCAAATCTCAGGAGCACTAAAGTTTCTATTTTTTACAGCAAGATCGCAAAGACTTCCCCCAAGTCTTCCCAAAGGTTCTACTTGGCACAATCACTAATTAAAAACATAAAACCACATCTAAACAGAAGCTAGATGAATTATTTATTACTAAACAGGAACAAAAAAACAAGAAAAATAAATAAAATTGGGTTGCCTCCCAACAAGCGCTATCGTTTAACGCCCCTAGCTAGGCATAAAAACAAGAATAGATCTAAGTACTACTGGAATCTAGCATTTTGCCGTCTGCCAGCTCTCTTTGCCGTCTGCCAGCTGATGGCAAAGAGGCTCTTTGCCGTCTGCTTTGATAAAGAAGACGGCAAAGAGCAAGCTGACGACAAAGAGAGTCTTTGCCATCAGCTGGCTCTTTGTCGTCTGCCAGCTGACGGCAAAGAGGAAAAGGAAGATGGCAAAGAGCCAGGTGGGCCCCATGGGGCATGGCATGGCTAGGTCAACTTCTTTGCCGTCTGCTAGCAGACGGCAAAGAGGTCAACTTCTTTGCCGTCTGCTAGCGGACGACAATGTCCCTCATTTGCTGTCTGCTAGCAGACGGCAAAGATTCTTTGCCATCTGCTGGCAGGCGGCAAAGAGGTGGTCTATCTTTTTTTGCGGGTAAATGCATAACACACAGATGTATCAACCTTTTGATTTTTTTTGAAAATCTAAACAAGGTCAAAAGAATATGAAATTTGGCACGGTATTGGTTTATAAGTCCTAGAAGACGTGGAAAAAGTTTAAGAAAATTTACTAAATTTTTGCATGTCTATTTTATCAAAAGAAATAGGATGAACAAACACAAATCTTCTGATGATTTCCTATTGGTTGGAATCTTTTTCCCCTGGATCGATGACATGGCAGGGGCATCCAACCCAACCATGCATCGCACGCACCCATCGAGCATGGGGCCCTCAGCATCGCTCGGACGCATCGCACGAACAGACAAGCCATCATGCACAGGGCCCTCCCCCTCGTCCCTTATCCACCCACCCCACATTCTTTGTGTCTCTATCTCTCGCACCATTCTCCCTCTCGTTGGTGTTCTTTGTGTCTCTATCTATCGCACCATTCTCCCTCTCGTCGGCGCAACTAGCTCGCCCGCGTACCGGTCCTCTTGCCGGAGCCACCAGCCGCGGGTCCACCGGCCGGTGAACCCACTGCCACCGCCGGCAGACCTCCGACCTCCCCTTCCTCTTCTCTACCTCCTTCGGCTCCCTTCTTCTCCCGCTGCAACACGCCACAAGGTCCTACCCACTCGCCGGTCACCAGCCTTGGTCCTCCGGCCAGCGAACCCTCTGCCGGCACCGGCAGGCCCCCGGCCTCCCCTTCCTCTGCTCTACCCCCTCTCTGAATCCTCTCTCTCAAGGAACCAGCGGGGCGGACAGCGTGAGCAGGGCACGGCCGCTGCGGGCCTATGCGGGCAGGACGACCGGCATGGGAGGCCGCTACGAGCGGCGCGCAGGCAGGTGGCGGTAGCAGCGCGGGTGGGCGGCGCGAGAAGGGCACGGCGGGCGCGGACAGGGCGGCCAGTGTCCTCCGTTCGGCTCCGATTGCTGCTGTGGACACGACCAACAAACATGAAACTAATGATGAACGGACGGAGATGAACTAGACACAAACACGAAACGAACAGACACGAATGAAGAACGGCGGCGTGGCTTCTGTACCGCGTTATTTTTATTTTTTTAATTTTAATCCCATTCTTTGCCGTCTGTTGTACCTCGGCTAACGGCAAAGATGCTTACTTCGTCGTCCGTAGGTTGCTCGGCAGACTGACACGTCTCCAACGTATCTATAATTTTTGATTGCTCCATGCTATATTACCTACTGTTTTGGACTATATTGGGCTTTATTTCCACTTTTATATTATTTTTGGGACTAACCTATTGACCGGAGGCCCAGCCCAGAATTGTTGTTTTTTGCCTATGTCGGTGTTTCGGAGAAACAGAATATCAAACGGAGTCCAAACGGAATGAAACCTTAGGGAATGCGATTTTCTCATCAGATAAGACCCAGGAGACATGGACCCTCCATCAAGAAAGCCACGAGGCGATCACGAGGGTGGAGGGCGCCCCCCCTAGGGTGCGCCCCCTGCCTCGTGGGCCCCTTGAAGCTCCACCGACGTACTCCTTCCTCCTATATATACTTACGTACCCCCAAACGATCAGAGATGGAGCCAAAAACCTAATTCCACCGCCGCAACTTTCTGTATCCACGAGATCCCATCTTGGGGCCTGTTCCGGAGCTCCACCGGAGGGCGCATCGATCACGGAGGGCTTCTAGATCATCATCCAAGCCCCTCCGATGAAGTGTGAGTAGTTTACTTCAGACCTACGGGTCCATAGTTAGTAGCTAGATGGCTTCTTCTCTCTTTTTGGATCTCAATACAATGTTCTCCCCCTCTCTCGTGGAGATCTATTCGATGTAATCTTCTTTTTGCGGTGTGTTTGTTGAGACCGATGAATTGTGGGTTTATGATCCAGTCTATCTATGAATAATATTTGAATCTTATCTGAATTCTTTTATGTATGATTGGTTATCTTTGGAAGTCTCTTCGAAATATTAGTTTGGTTTGGCCTACTAGATTGGTTTTTCTTGCCATGGGAGAAGTGCTTAGCTTTGGGTTCGATCTTGCGGTGTCCTTTCCCAGTGACAGAAGGGGCAGCAAGGCATGTATTGTATTGTTGCCATCGAGGATAACAAGATGGGGTTTTTATCATATTGCATGAAACTATCACTCTACATCATGTCATCTTGCTTAAGGCGTTACTCTGTTTTTAACTTAATACTCTATATGCATGTTGGATAGCGTTCGATGAGTGGAGTAATAGTAGTAGATGCAGGCAGGAGTCGATCTACTTGTCTCGGATGTGATGCCTATATACATGATCATACCTAGATATTCTCATAACTATGCTCAATTCTGTCAATTGCTCAACGGTAATTTGTTCACCCACCGTAGAATACTTATGCTCTTGAGAGAAGCCACTAGTGAAACCTATGGCCCCCGGGTCTCTTTCTCATCATATCAATCTCCATCACTTTATTACTGCTTTGCTTTTTTACTTTGCCCTTTTACTTTTTACTTTGCATCTCTATACCAAAAATACCAAAAATATTATCTATCAACTCTATCAGATCTCACTTTCGTAAGTGACCGTGAAGGGATTGACAACCCCTAAGCGCGTTGGTTGCGTTGAGCTATTGTTTTTGTGTAGGTACAAGGTACTCGCGCGTAGCCTCCTACTGGATTGATACCTTGGTTCTCAAAAACTGAGGGAAATACTTATGCTACTTTGCTGCATCATCCTCTCCTGTTCGGGGAAATCCAACGCAGTGCTCAAGAGGTAGCAAGAAGATTTTCTGGCGCCGTTGCCGGGGAGTCTGCGCAAAAGTCAACATACCAAGTGCCCATCACAATCTCTATCTCCCGCATTACATTATTTTCCATTTGCCGCTCGTTTTCCTCTCCCCCACTTCACCCTTGCTATTTTATTCGCCCTCTCTCTCTCTCTCTCTATCCTCCCTCTCTTTCTCTATTTGCCTCTTTTTGCCTGTTTGCCTTTTGTTTGCTCTTGTGTTGGATTGCTTATTTGTCGCGATGGCTCAAGATAATACCAAATTGTGTGAATTCACCAATACAAACAATAATGATTTCCTTAGCACTCTGATTGCTCCTCTTATCGATGCTGAATCTTGTGAAATTAATGCTGCTTCGCTGAATCTTGTCATGAAAGATCTGTTTTCCGGCCTTCCTAGTGAAGATGTTGCTACCCATCCTAATAGCTTCGTTGATTTGTGTGACATGCAAAAGAAGAAAGATGTCGATAATGATATTGTTAAATTGAAGCTATTTCCTTTTTCGCTTAGAGATCGTGCTAAATCTTGGTTTTCATCTTTGCCTAAAAATAGTATTGATTCATGGAACAAGTGCAAAGATGTTTTTATCTCTAAGTATTTTCCTCCCACTAAGATCATCTCTCCTAGAAACGATATTATGAATTAAGGAACTTAATCATGAACATGTTGCACAAGCTTGCGAGAGAATGAAATTAATGATACGTAATTGCCCTACTCATGGTTTGAATTTGTGGATGATTATACAAAAAAATTATGTCGGATTGAATTTTGCTTCTAGAAATCTTTTAGATTCGGCCGCGGGAGGCACTTTTATGGAAATCACTTTAGGAGATGCTACTAAATTCCTAGATAATATTATGGTTAATTATTCTCAATGGCACACTAAAAGATCCACTAATAAAAAAGTGCATGCGATAGAAGAAATTAATGTGTTGAGTGGAAAGATGGATGAACTTATGAAATTATTTGCTACTAAGAGTGTTTCATCTGATCCTAATGATATGTCTTTGTCTACTTTGATTGAGAATAATAATGAATCTATGAATGTGAATTTTGTTGGTAGGAATAATTTTGGTAACAACGCGTATAGAGGAAATTTCAACTCTAGGCCTTATCCTAGTAATCCCTCTAATAATTATGGTAATTCCTACAACAATTCTTCTGGAAATTATAATAAGATGCCCTCTGATTTTGAATCTAATATTAAAGAATTTATTTCTTTGCAAAAGAAATTTAATGCTATGATTGAAGAAAAATTGCTTAAGATTGATGATTTGGCTAGGAACATTGATAGAATTTCTCTTGATGTTGATTCTTTAAAGCTTAGATCTATTCCTCCTAAGCATGATATCAATGATTCTCTCAAAGCCATGAGAATTTCCATTGGTAAGTGCAAGGAAAGAACCACTAGGACGCATGCTATGAAAGATGCCTTTATTAAAGCGTGTTCTTCCAATTCCTATGAAAATAAAGATGAAGATCTAAAAATTATTGATGTGTCTCCTATTAAATCTTTTTTTGCAATATTAATCTTGATAGTGATGGGACTGGATATGATCCAACTTTACCTAGAAGGCGTTCTAAAAATTCGGAGTATTTAAATCTTGATGGTGAAATTGATAAAAGTGGGATTAAAAGAAATAAAACCCTAGATGTGCTAAACCCACTATATTGGATTTCAAGGAATTTAATTATGAAAATTGCTCTTTAATTGATTGTATTTCCTTGTTGCAATCCGTGCTAAATTCTCCTCATGCTTATAGTCAAAATAAAGCCATTACCGAACATATCGTTGATGCCTTGATGCAATCTTATGAAGAAAAACTTGAGTTGAAAGTTTCTATCCCTAGAAAACTTTATGATGAGTGGGAACCTACTATTAAAATTAAATTTAAAGATTATGAGTTTTATGCTTTGTGTGATTTGGATGCTAGTGTCTCTACTATTCCCAAAACTTTGTGTGATTTGCTAGATTTCCGTGATTTTGATGATTGCTCTCTAAACTTGCATCTTGTGGATTACACTATTAAGAAACCTATGGGAAGAATTAATGATGTTCTTATTGTTGCAAATAGGAATTATGTGCCCATAGATTTTATCATTGTTGATATAGATTGCAATCCTTCTTGCCCTATTATTCTCGGTAGACCTTTCCTTAGAACAGTTGGTGCAATTATTGATATGAAGGAAGGGAATATTAGATTTCAATTTCCATTAAAAAAGGGCATGGAACAGTTACATAGAAATAAACTAAAATTACCATATTAATCTATCATGAGAGCCACTTATGGATTGCCTACCAAAGATGGCAACACCTAGATCTATTCTTGATTATTATGCCTAGCTAGGGGCGTTAAACGATAGCGCTTGTTGGGAGGCAACCCAATTTTATTTTTATTCCTTGCTTTTTTCTCCTGTTTAGTAATAAATAAATTATTTAGCCTCTGTTTTGGTTATGTTTTTTGTGTTTAATTAGTGTTTGTGCCAAGTAGAACCGTTGGGAAGACTTGGGGAAAGTCTTGTTGAACTTGCTGTAAAAAACAGAAACTTTAGCTCTCACGAGAACTGCTGTCATTTTTATGTGGGAGTGCTATTTAGTTAATTATTTTTGCAGATGATTAATAGATAAATTCGTCACGTCCAGCAATTTATTTTAGAATTTTTGGGGTTCCAGATCTTGCGCTAGCTACAGATTACTACAGACTGTTCTGTTTTTGACAGATTCTGTTTTTCGTGTGTTGTTTGCTTATTTTGATGAATCCATGGCTAGTAAAATAGTTTATAAACCATAGAGAAGTTGGAATACAGTAGGTTTAACACAAATATAAATAAATAATGAGTTCATTACAGTACCTTGAAGTGGTCTTTTGTTTTCTTTTGCTAACGGAGCTCACGAGATTTTCTACTTTAAGTTTTGTGTTGTGAAGTTTTCAAGTTTTGGGTAAAGATTTGATGGATTATGGAACAAGGAGTGGCAAGAGCCTAAGCTTGGGGATGCCTATGGCACCCCCAAACACTACAAAAAAAGACACATCTGTGACATTTTGGGCCGAACGAAATTTTTTTCTGTCATACATATGACACTTCTATGACGATAATTGTGACAAAACCCGGTATCATCATAGATGTGGTGGGCTCCTACTTCTATGAAAAAAAATCATGACAGAAAATGGGCTTTTCATCCTAGGCGGGCCGGAGACACAGCTGCATGACATTCTTTGGCCCGTCCATGACGGAAAAAACCATGGTAAAAGCGAGGGGGAGGAAAATGTTGAGGAGTTCCCGGTTTACGGTGGGAGGTTGGGGGCCGAGCGATGCGCGTTTCTCTCGTACACGTATGCGCGTGTGTGCGAGGCATTGGCTCTAACTGAACCCGAGCAAGGTGTTGGGCTCTAACTGAACCCGAGCGATTGCACTACAGGCTACGCGTTACTAAACCCGAGCGATCGATCAATGGGTGTTAACTGAACCCGATCGAGCGATTCCTTCGCTATTGCTACTAACTGAAGCCGATCGATGGGATGAACAGTGAGCGTTGCGGGGGGGTTGGATGAACAGTGAGCGGTGGCGTTGCCTCTAGATGAACAGGACCCCGTGGTGTGGTGGAGGGCTAGATGAACAGTAGACGGTGGAGGGGTGCCCGTGGAGGGGTGGATGAACAGGACCCCGTGGTGTGGAGGGCTGGATGAACAGTAGACGGTGGAGGGGTGGTTGAACAGGACCCCGTGGTGTGGAGGGCTGGATGAACAGTAGATGGTGGAGGGGTGCCCGTGGAGGGGTGGTTGAACATGACCCCGTGGTGTGGAGGGCTGGATGAGAAGTAGAAGGTGGAGGGGTGGTTGAACAGTAGCCGGTGGAGTAGCGCGCGGTGGAGGCTAGATGAACAGGAGCCCGTGGAGGCTGGATGAACAGGAGCCCATGGAGGCTGGAGGAGGTCGACGGTGGAGATGAACAGTATCCCGTGGAGTCCCGTTTTGCGGTACGCCACACCCCTCCCGATGAACAGGACCCCCGTTTCGACCGTAGCGCTCCAACACAAGTCCGTTTCCTCCGTTTTGCGGTAGGCCACACCCCTCCCGATCAACAGGACCCCCGTTTCGACCATAGGAGGTCCGTTTCCTCAGTTTTGCGGTACGCCAGAACCCTCCCGATGAACAGGATCCCGTTTCGAACGAGGCCGGTCGAACACAAGGCCGTTTCCTCGGTTCTGCGGTACGCCAGGCCTCGTTTCCATCGCCTGTTCCGTCCAAGCCCTCCCGATGAACACGGCGCATTCCGTTGCCTCCCCATGAACACGACGCATTCTGTTGCCTCCCCATGAACACGACGACGACGTTGTTTCTCTGTTCTGACCCAGCCATGTACACGAGCCCTGGCCGTACATACGCGCGAGTAGGCGTTCGAGACCCCGCCCGTATGTACACATACGTGGCTGTATTTTCTTTATTGCACCCTGGCCGCTGTACGTACGTGTAAATGCTACGTGTGCGCCTCTACTACGACACGTGCGCGCCTCTATATCGACCAGTATGTACGTACACGTTCGCGGCCAGAATGACAACGCTACGTACGCTTCGACCAGGTGGGTCCCGACTGTCAGGCACTTCCTTGCCTGCGAAGATGTAGCTGGTGGGTCCCAACAGTCAGGGGGCGAATCATTTTTTTTGCCCGGACGCACTTCCTTGCGTGCGAAGATGTAGCTGGTGGGTCCCAGCAGTCAGGGGGAAACATTTTTTCCCAAATACGGTGGCCCGTCCGGTGGGTCCCGCTGTCAGGTGGTGGAATAATTATTTTGCACGTAATAAGGAGGCACTTCCTTGCTGCGGCCGTGGACCCAGCTGTCAGCCTCTCCACGTACAGTCCACGTCCGATGTAAGCCATTCCTTGACCACGTTGGCCACGCCACGCCGAGAGCACCAGGGCGGTGGATGACGGCGAGGCCTAGGAAGGGGACGATGCGGAGCCGGGGAAGACGTGACAGTGGATGCCCATGCGTAGAGGAGTACAAGGGTTCACTGGTTCGCTGCGGTGTGAGGCTGCTGTCGCCGCAGAATAACAGGGGGTGTGGGTGAGTAGAAGGATGGCCTGGCCAGTGGTGGGAGTAGTAGGGAGGCAGGAGCATGAGGCACGACCGGCGCTGGTTTGGGCGGCTGGAGCAAGAAGACCAGAGGTTGAAGAAGCACTACGGCCGTTGGATGGACATCGTACGGTCACTGGAGCTAGAATCGTGCATATTGACTAAGTTGACAAAGCCCTCCATCCCCGTCAACTTAGTAGGCCCACAAGTCAGCCTCCCACCAAGGTGGGTAACAGCTAGCAGAGGGGTATTCATTTTTTTGAGCGTAATAAGGAGGCACTTCCTTGCGTGCGAAGATATAGCTGGTGGGTCCGAGCTGTCAGCGGGGGTAATGTTTTTTTACGAAATGAAGAGGACCTTTCAGTGGGTCCCTGATGTCAGGTGGAGGAATCATTATTTTGCGCGTAATAAGGAGGCATTTCCTTGGGTGCAGCCGTGGACCCAGCTGTCGGCCTCTCCACGTACAGTCCACTTCAGATGCATGTCGATCGTTGACCACGTTGACCAGGCCGTGCCAAGAGCACCAGGGCGGTGGACGCCGGCGAGGCCTAGGAAGGGAACGACACGGAGGTAGGGAAGACTCGGCAGTTGTTTCCCATGCAGAGGGGAGTACGACTGTACGACGGTTTACTGGTTCGTCTGCCGTCGCCGGAGAATAACAGCAGGTGTGAGTGAGTAGAGGGATGGCTAGGCCAGCGATGGGAGTACGGTGGCGCGGTGAGGCCTGCGCGGCAGCAGAGCCGGCCGCGGGGAGGAGGGAGCAGGCAGTCCCGCCGGCGCCTGTTTGAGCGGCTGGAGCAGAAAGAGTAGAGATTGAAGAAGCACGACGGCCGTTGGATGGCCATCCAACAGTCACTGCTTGTGCGTCAACCTTTTTGTTAGGAAAGTCTCAAACCTATGGAAAACAGCATACAGCCCATCTGCCATTATTTCTAATAATTTACAGCCCATTTGCTAATTATTATGGTTTTTTGGAGCCCATATTCTATTTGTTAGCATTACAGCCCATATTGTGGCCACGGTTAAAAAATTATACGAAATTTTGCATATTTCGGTGCGGTCCGAACTATTTTTAATCCGGAAATTTCGACTCACATTCAAACTGATTTTAAAAATAAATGTATATCAATATAAAATCCAACAAATTTCTCCACGCATAAAAATTAATGTAATTTCAAATCTCGAAATGAAGAAAAGATATTTGAAACTAATTGCCGGTTTGATGTGTTTTAAAAATGTACAGCCCATTTCTCATTACTGATGGGCCATTTTCTCGGCCAGCCAAATAAAAGCTCTCCTCGTCTTGAAAGATTTGCAGCCCAACGGGCCTGACAAAGTGACTTACTTGGCAAATCACAAAAAAACTGGGATGTGGCCGTGGACCCCGCTATCAGCCTCTCCACGTACAATACTCTTCCGATGGAATGTCGTTGACCATGTTGACCACACCGCGCCGAGAGCACCAAGGCGGTGGACAACGGTGAGGCCTAGGAAGGGGACGACGCGGATCCGGGGAAGATGCGGCAGTGGATGCCCACGCGGAGAGGAGTACGAGGGTTCACTGGTCGGCTGCGGTGTGAGGCTGCCGTTGCCGCAGGGACTGGCTAGCGGTGGGAGTAGTAGGGGGCGATGAGGCCTCATCAGCAGCACAGCCGACCACTGGAGGCAGGAGCAGGAGGTCTCCCCGGCGCTGGTTTGGGCGGCTGGTGCAAGAAGAGCAGCGATTGAATAAGCAGTAGGACCGTTCGATTCAAATCCAATGGTTACTGCTGGTAAAATCGTTTGTTGACTAAGTTGACAAGCCCTGCGTACGCGTCAACTTAGTAGGCCCACAGGTCAGCCTCCCAACCGGTGCGCCCCAGATGTCAGTGGGAGGAATCATTTTTTTCGCGTAATAAGGAGGCAGTTGATTGCGTGCGGCCAGACCATCGAAGGGAGTAGGGTGGGCCGGGGAAGCCTGCGCGACATCACAGAGGGCTACAAGAGGAGGGAGCAGGCAGTCCCGCCGGCGCTACTTTAGGTGGTGGGAGCAAGAAGATCAGAGATTGAAGAAGCACGTCGGCCGTTGGATGGACATCCAACACTAACTGCTGCTAGAATCGTGTGTTCGCTGACAAAGCCTTGCGTAAACAAGTCAGCCTCAAAATCTGTGGCGTGTACAACCCATTTGCTATTATTTTTATAATTTTTACTCATTTTCTAATTCATATGGAATTTATTGCAGCCCATTTTCCATTTTTAGAACTGCTGGCCATTTTCTGGTCAGTACCTGGGTCAAAAAAATAACTAAATATGTGGGAAATTTTGAAAATTCGCAAATTTTTGCTGGGGAATGAAATATTCTTAATCCAAAAATTAATAGCCATACTAAAACAAATTTAAAAATAAATTAGTACTATGTCATGTTAAATCCAATGAAATACGTATAAGATATTAGTGAAGAACAAAAACAAAAAAAGGAACTTATATCCCATTTGCTATAAATTTTTTGGAATTTTCATCCCCTTTTGATATTACTTTTAACAGACATTGACCATACTCTTAAGCCAGGCCGGAATGCATCCCTCCTCGTCTTGAAAGATTTGCAGCCCAGTAATTCAGAGAGAAAAAAATAGGCCTAGCTTGGGTATTCTTCAAAAAGAAATATTGGGCTACCTATTTTCCCAAAGAACTGGTGCATGAGCATTTAGCTTTATTTATTTATTTATTTACTTATTTATGTTTAGGGGACCATGAGCATGTACCTGGGCCGAATTCATGTGAGAGCCTCCCTTCCAGTTAATTATGGGCTTCTCTATTGGGCCTTCATCAGTGGGTTGCATGTTATCAACAAGTGGAAAATGTGTTCCGAGTTTCAAAAAAAATGTGTTCCGTACGATAAATAGTATGCGCTACGTACGGTACGGGGCACTAAAGGATCGAACCGTGCAACGACTTACAAAACATTGTGTTTGTCATTCTAACAACACATTTATTCAACCAACAGATGAAATATACTACTGATTGTACATTGAAAATAGCAGCAGCATCAACCAGGGTTGGGGTGCAACAGAAGCAGTAAGCAGGCCAGAAGAGTGAAGACGCAGCTCTCTCTTCCAAACCAAACATCAGCCATCATTACAAAAGGGCTACCAAAAAAGAACAAGTGTATGCATCAAACTAAATAAAGATCCTACTACACCAAGTGTACGCATCTAACTAACTGGCTCAGTTAGACGTTACTATTTATTAAGCTGTGGAGATCGGCTGACGACTTGAACCAGATGGGTACCTGATGAGGGAAACTCCAGCCAGCAGGTCAAAGTCTGATACTTGCGACCCTCTCTCCTACTTTGGGCTGCAGAGCGTGGCGGCACATATCAGGGTATGGTGCATGCAGAGACGCATGGTACGCTATGTACACACAGTTTTGCCTGATGAACGAAACCGCGCTGCCATCATGATCCTTGCCGTCGGTTATCTCCTGGTCAATTGGATAATTCAGTCCGACAAACAAAGAGCATGTACCAAGGCTACTTACCAGCCTCCAGTCAAAAAATCCTGAAGGCCCAGAGAAGCTGGGATCCTGCTCAAAGACCTTGCAGTGACTGTGATTGTATTCTACGAAACAACACGTCCGGTACGTGCGAACGATCATCAATCTTTCGTCGTCGTCTGATCGAGCCAAGAACCATCTGCAACTGCCATGCCGCTTTTCTGGGATTAGGAAGGGTAGGGACACCAGGCGGCCTACAACATCATATCAAGTTGGAGTCAAATAAAAAAGGGCTCTTGGTTTAGTCAATCTTAAGAACAACATGTTATGAGCATGAATATTTTTTCAGCAAATGTTGACAGTAATATAAGCAAGCCATCATGATATCATAGGAAAGTAACATACAGCTGTAATAGCCGTTTGTAGCGATGACTGGAGTAGGCCAGCAATACGTCCAGCCATAGAAGGAGTCGACAACGTAAATGAAGCCCTTGTGTTCAATGGCATCAGAGAACCATGGAGGATGTATGATCCTGCGATGGATGTGCAGATTTATCCACTTACCACAGTGACCTGTCAGATAGGCGAGACCACGGTTGAAGAACGCAATTAGCCTGAAGTCTTTATAACTCGCAGATCTCGTGGGCACTTGGCAGATTACAACCTTGAGCAAATCAAACTTGGTATCATGTTGGCTACTGTAAGATTCCGAGTATTCTGGGCTGCGGTGCCAAAGCAGTGTAGTGTTAATTGAAGGAAGGGGGATCAATCGCCGGGTGTAGACCTCCACGAGCATCCAGCTGCCGCGACCGTCGATGAGCAGCATCCAAGACGTGTTCATGTCGACCCAGTAAATACCGTTAATGTAGTTGAGGCTGACGGGGATCGGATCGCAGTCAAGGGGGTTGATGCTCGCCACCCTACGATCTTGTGCTACGTGACACACCGTTTCTGAAGATCAGGCGGCATCAGCAAGCAAGGAGCTGGCTTAAAAAGCTTCGGCCTAAGGGCTTTGAGTAAACAGTACAGCCCCGACGAGCACGCGGCGAGCGGCATGGTACTGAGATTGTCCACACGCGAAACAATGAACTCGATTACCTCTGTGGCGAGCGAATTCCAGCCACTCTTTCGGCAGACGCTGCTCGGTTCTACCATTGTTAGTACTTGGGTTTTGGACGAGGGGGGGAGGCACCTTAGCGGGGATGGAAGATTGGACGAGATTATGTGCGGACAAAGATGGAGAAGCGAATATGTGCTGAGGGAAGTGGACAGGTGATGATGACTACAGCACGCCGCTTGACTTACGAGACACATACCAGCAGCGTAGGGTCATGTCGATGCCAGACAACTTGCTTGAGTGATCACAATACTGGTACTCCCTACAATGCTATGCCCTAACTTGCTTGAGTAGAGTAGTAGAGTAGGACTCTGCTCTACTACTAGCACTGGAGAAGTAGTATATTCTAATAGTTACAAACTTCAATGCCCGAGAATGGAACGACTACGAACCATGCTCAAAGACCGTGTCTACGTGGTGTTTGGACATGGGCGACAACCTCAACGCCAACGGTGCTGCTCCCGTTGCACCGTATGTGTTTCTGTCCTTCCTGTTCGAAATCGTGGTAAAATTCATGTTTCTACTCTGTATCCTATTACTATGCTAGTCCACATGATTAGTTACGAACGAGGACTTCTTCCCCGACCTTGGCAACCTCATCCTCGACGACATGGGCGACACCATCAACGTCGGCAACCAGTGAGATACGGGGTGTAGCAAGCGGTTTGGGAATTTGCATGCCTTTCCAACCAGTGAGATACTCCGTACAAAGTACGACTGAGAAATAACCACAGAGAAGGAAGATAAAAGTAAACAATCAAATGAGCATTTTTGCATTTGTTTTGCATTGAATCATTTCACAAGCTTGACTAGTGTTGTTTTTCTAATTTTACAAAAATCGCATTGTAATGTTAAAACGTGCATTTGCACGTACATAAGTAATAGTAGTACTCCCTCCGTCTAGGTGTATAAGTCTTCCCTCCTTCTTGGTCACGATGCACAACCGAAGATGACTTATTGACCTGGACGGAGGGAGTAGCATAGTCTGCAAGCATATATCGAGAGAGAAGTGTAGTGCGATAATGGAAAAAATTACTCGTATATGAGACCAGGTCTCACGGTTAGCAGGTGAGACCCGTCCTGATGGATGACACGTGGCTTTTAAGTGGGGGTGGGGGATGCTTTGTGATTTGTGAATGCCACGTGTCATCCATCAGGATGGGTCTCGCGTGAGACCTCGTCTCATAGAATTCTTTTCCTGCGATAGTATATAGTAAATTTTGTGCTATATGCACGTACTTAAAAAATGCGTACGAATACACAAGGTTTCCAAACTTTCCCTTTTACATACTTAATTAAGGAAGCTAAAAATTCTTGAACGTTCGGGATTTATCATTTGCGTCCCAAAACAAATGAGATCGCCTTACGAAACAAAAATTATACTCCTCCTAAAAGCCACGGCGCTCGCAGGAGCGCTTGCGGCGCGCCACGAGTGCCCTGGTGCGCGGCCGTTTCCCAGCGCGCTGACACAACGCCTCTTCCTCAGCCTCACAACTCGCGAGGTGCTGATTGGCGGCTTGCCGGCGGGCGAGCACGATCTCATTGGTGTGGTGATCCGGCGCCAACGGGTACTCCTCCTCGCTGGAAGCGTGCACCCGGTCCACGTACCGCCAAGCGTAGATGAGGAGCTTGGGCCCGAGTGCACTCAGGGCGTCGGCACGGGCGTCCTCCGTCACCCTCACGGCTCTCGCACGAGCCTTCTGCCAAAGAGCCAATTGCCTGACTCTCTCGGACACAACATAGGCCTCCCAGGCAGCTTGTTCTGCGGTGCGCTTCTCTTCCTTGGCCTTCTTCTCCACCTTTATTTTGGCGCGCTCTGCTGGAGGCAAAGCCTCCCACAAGGAGACATCCATTTCTTTCCAAAGCTCCTCAAGGCTGGGGGGTGCTCGGCGGGCGGCGCGGAGTTCTCCTCGTAGCGGGGAGCCGACGCGTCCTCCGGGCGCGTGCTGGCGAGATTGGGAACGCCGACGCGTCCCCTCGACGCGTCGCGGCGAGGAGTGGAACACCGACGCGTCCTCCTCGACTAGTGGCGGTGAGGAATGGAATGGCGACGTGTCTCTTAGTGGCGAGGAGCGGAACACCGACGCGTCCTCCTTGACTAGTAGCAGCGAGGAACGGAACGACGATGCGTGACTATCCGCGCGGAGTAGCGAGGGGCTCCTAGGGCTTGGGAGGGGCGATGCCATGGTGGTCAACGTGAGAGGGAGGGGGAGGAGATAGCGATGCACGTGAACGTGAGGGGGAGGAGATAGCGATGTCGTGGGAGGCGCAGTATTTATAGCGATCAATGACACACCTACGTAAGATATGGACCGAGCTGCACTGACTTAACTGTCGGTCCAGTTGCGTCACTGACATGTGGGCCAGACCCCTGTTGGGCCCATATGTCAGTGACCGAATGCACCTGCAGTTAAGTAACAACTAGGTGGGCATATTTGTTGGAGTAAATTACGGGGGAGCGAAGGGGTGGAAATATTCCTGGTCACAACGGATTGGACGAGCGTGGGGGAGGAGAGTCATGCATGTAGATTTTTTTCACACGGGGTGGAGTGGTGGGACCGCCGGAGGGAGAAGGAGAGTTTGGCAGGCATATTGTTTCCACACATGGAGAGGAAAAAATTTGGAGACAAACGGGCTTCCTGCAGGTATGGGGAACGGTGCATAATAAGTCATCTTGCATGCCGGGCTAGGTATAGTCTCAAGTCATTAAAAACAAACACGCCCCACACATGTTCATATTTCAAGGTGCACTAAATTATTGCATGCGGTGATTAAGGCTGGCCATAATGGTGGTATCTTAGCTGGTATCATGCGCACGGGAATAGCAAACATGCTGACGTGGCAAAGAATTAAAGAAAAGGGGGGGTTAGAGTAACTAGAGTTCATGCATGCATTGGTAAACACATTTTTTTGTGGAGAACGACAGCACTAGTTGAGTACTTTTGCAGACTTCAAAAACTATTCCACAATGTGTCAACATTCACAATGTCAAATCAATATTTTTACACTCATTATAAATGTAGTTCTTATACTCCCTCCTTCCATCTATATAGGGCCAAATGCGTTTTTCAAGGCTAACTTTGACCAAATGTTAGAGCAATAATATATGACATGCAACTTACACAAAGCACATCATCAAATTCGTATGTGAAAGGAGCTTTCAATGATATAATTTTCACATTATGCATGTCATGTAGTATTAAATTTATCAATAGTCAAAGGCGGTCTTGAAAAACGCATTAGGCCCTATATAGATGGAAGGAGGGAGTACTCATTATAATCAGTACTCCCTCCGTCTAGGTGAGCAAGTCATCTTAGATTGTGCACTGTGACCAAGGAGGAGGGGAAAATGAGAGATCTTAATGTTTATTTGCTAATTAATAGCATTGCATGCAATGAACTAACCACTGCATGTCGTGTTTGGTAGTCTCATGTCATTAAAAGCATGCACACCCACATCTCCTATTGGTTGATATGTCAAGAAACAAGAAACGAGGTAGAAGTTAATGCACCGCACCTAAGTGTTTTGGGAGTATTGTAGATATTGATATTTTTAGTATAAATTTGGTCATGGGATTTCATTGATGCCTGTCAAAGCGTTGACAGGTCTGCTATGCGTGACCTGAAGATGAAAGCGTTGAGCATCTCGAAGTTGATCAACAATCTTCAATTGTCAAAGATTAGCCATTCGGCCAATAAGGTGGCACACTTAATCACTAAGTATAGCTTTGACAATAGATTAGATGGTATTCTTGTAAATAACGTACCGCCCTGTGTGGTTAATATTGTATCGAAAGAGTGTACTGGTGTGGCTGGTTAATTAATGTAAGGTGGTGTTCAAAAAAAGTATAAATTTGGTCAAACACTTTGCAAACGGTTGACGGGAGTAAAAAGGACCAGAGGGAGTATCATGCATGTGGAGTAGGCAAAAAAAAATTGCTTGTCTAAAAAAAGGCAAAAAAATTACTCATTTATAGCCGGTCGAAGTCTCAAAGGGCGCGACCGCGCGAGGGAGGCGAAGGCGCGACATTTGACGGAATTAAGTGAAGTTACATCCACGCGCCGGCATGGCGTGCGAACATGTAGAAGCTATACCGTCAGGCCTACGATATGGGTCTAGTAGACATGACATCTAGTGGGTCCCACATAGTTCTCTAGAACTCTTTGGGGGCTTGCAGCCGTTTATCCACTGGGCAAGCCAGCAACCCCACGCCGTTCGCACGCCCTACTCGTCCCCGTCTTCTACCTTACAACAGTTCGCTCCCAGTCGTCCCGTCCTTTCACATTAGTTCGCTCCCAGTTTTTTTTGCAGGGTACAACAGTTCAACTTCTCCTAACCCTCCTACAAAATCCATGGCCTCCCAAATCTCCATGGTCGCCGCTGAGTACCAGGTTAGAGCCATCACGGCGATCAGTTCATCGTCATCTACACACGTGGATCCGAGACGGTGAAAGCATGGCTTGCTCGCTTCCTACGCATGTTCAACAGTTCAACGGATGAGTGGGTCGCTGGGCTAGATGTTGAGTACACCACAGTCCTGGGACGAGAGAAGGATCTAAAGGACGAAGAGAGGAAGAAGCCCGTCCAGGTTTGCGTACATAACATTTGCTTGGTCTACCACATATGCCATGCCGACGTTGAGTGCCAGGATTTTAAGAACTTCCTCAAGGACAAAAGAGTGAAATTTGTTATGGTAGGCTTTAAGAACGACAGTGACGTCCTGCGTCTAATAGGTCTCGTTATAGGCCAGCCCTTCGATCTCCAGAAGGCAAGCCTAGTGTCCTCCTCTCAACCTTCAATGCTGACCCTGGAAGCAGCCATGATTGATCCTTCGTACGCTAAACTGAAGAAACCTCATCACGAGTTTCATCATGCATGGGAGTCGAAGACATTAGATGAAGATCACATCCTGTATGCAGCAATGGATGCCTTGTTGGGGATCGTAGCAGAAATTAAAAAAAATTCTATGCATCACCAAGATCAATCTATGGAGTATTCTAGCAACGAGGGGAATAGGAGTGCATCTACATACCCTTGTAGATCGCGATCGGAAGCGTTCAAGTGAACGGGGATGATGGAGTTGTACTCGCCGTGATCCAAATCACCGATGACCAAGTGCCGAACGGACAGCACCTCCGCGTTCAACACACGTACGGTTGGGAAGACGTCTCCTCCTTCTTGATCCAGCAAGGGGGAAGGAGAGGTTGATGAAGATCCAGTAGCACGACGGCGTGGTGGTGGATGCAGCAGGATCCCAGCAGGGCTTCGCCAAGCACAAGCGGGGAGGAGAGGTGTTACAGAGGGAGAGGGAGGCGCCCAGAGCAAGGTGCGGCTGCCCTCCCTCCCTTCCACTATATATAGGGGCTAGGGGCGCATGGCCCCTTGGAGATCCCATCTAAAAGGGGGGGCGGCCCCTGGGGCAACGGCCCCCTTAGGTTTCCAACCAGGGGGCGCATGCCCCCTCGGGGGGCAACGGCCCCCTAGGGTTTCCAACCCTAGGCACCTTGGGCCCTTGGGTGGGGCGCACCAGCCCATCAGGGACTGGTTCCCACACCACTTCAGCCCATGGGGCCCTCCGGGATAGGTGGCCCCATCCGGTGGACCCCCGAAACCTTCCCGGTGGCCGAAACTGGACTTACTATATATAAATCTTTACCTCCGGACCATTTGGAACTCCTCGTGACGTCCGGGATCTCATCCGGGACTCCGAACAACTTTCGGGTTACTGCATACTAATATCTCTACAACCCTAGCATCACCGAACCTTAAGTGTGTAGACCCTACGGGTTCGGGAGACACGCAGACATGACCGAGACGCCTCTCCGGTCAATAACCAACAGCGGGATCTGGATACCCATGTTGGCTCCCACATGCTCCTCGATGATCTCATCGAATGAACCACAATGTCGAGGACTTAATCAATCCCGTATTCAATTCCCTTTGTCAATCGGTACGTTACTTGCCCGAGACTCGATCGTCGGTATCCCAATACCTTGTTCAATCTCGTTACCGGCAAGTCACTTTACTCGTATCGTAATGCATGATCCCGTGACCAACCCTTTGGTCACATTGAGCTCATTATGATGATGCATTACCGAGTGGGCCCAGAGATACCTCTCCATCATACGGAGTGACAAATCCCAGTCTCGATTCGTGCCAACCCAACAGACACTTTCGGAGATACCCGTAGTGCACCTTTATAGCCACCCATTTACGTTGTGATGTTTGATACATCCAAAGCACTCCTACGGTATCTGGGAGTTGCACAATCTCATGGTCTAAGGTAATGATACTTGACATTAGAAAAGCTACAGCAAACGAACTACACGATCTTTGAGCTAAGCTTAGGATTGGGTCTTGTCCATCACATCATTCTCCTAATGATGTGATCCCGTTATCAATGGCATCCCATGTCCATAGCCAGGAAATCATGACTATCTGTTGATCAACGAGCTAGTCAACTAGAGGCTCACTAGGGACACATTGTGGTCTATGCATTCACACATGTATTACGATTTCCAGATAATACAATTATAGCATGAATAATAGACAATTATCATGAACAAGGAAATATAATAATCATTTTATTATTGCCTCTAGGGCATATTTCCAACAGTCTCCCACTTGCACTAGAGTCAATCATCTAGTTACATTTTGATGAATCGAACACCCATGGAATTCTGGTGTTGATCATGTTTTGCTCTAGGGATAGGTTTAGTCAATGGATCTGCTACATTCAGGTCCGTATGTACTTTACAAATTTCTATGTCTCCATTTTGAACACTTTCACGAATGGAGTTGAAGCGACGCTTGATATGCCTGGTCTTCCTGTGAAACCTGGGCTCCTTGGCAAGGGCAATAGCTCCAGTGTTGTCACAGAAGAGAGTCATCGGCCCCGACGCATTGGGTATGACTCCTAGGTCGGTGATGAACTCCTTCACCCAGATTGCTTCTTGTGCTGCCTCCGAGGCTGCCATGTATTCTGCTTCACATGTAGATCCTGCCACGACGCTTTGCTTGCTACTGCACCAGCTTACTGCCCCACCATTCAAAATATACACGTATCCGGTTTGTGACTTAGAGTCATCCAGATCTGTGTCGAAGCTAGCGTCGACGTAACCCTTTACGACGAGCTCTTCGCCACCTCCATAAACGAGAAACATATCCTTGGTCCTTTTCAGGTACTTCAGGATGTTTTTGACCGCTGTCCAGTCTTCCTTGCCGGGATTACTTCGGTACCTACCTACCAAACTTACGGCAAGGTTTACATCAGGTTTGGTACACAGCATGGCATACATAATAGACCCTATGGCTGAGGCATAGGGGATGACACTCATCTCTTCTATATCTTCTGCCGTGGTCGGGCATTGAGCCGTGCTCAATCGCACACCTTGCAATACAGGCAAGAACCCCTTCTTGGACTGATCCATATTGAACTTCTTCAATATCTTGTCAAGGTACGTACTTTGTGAAAGACCGATGAGGCGTCTCGATCTATCTCTATAGATCTTGATGCCTAATATATAAGCAGCTTCTCCAAGGTCCTTCATTGAAAAACACTTGTTCAAATAGGCATTTATGCTTTCCAAGAATTCTATATCATTTCCCATCAACAGTATGTCATCCACATATAATATGAGAAATGCTACAGAGCTCCCACTCACTTTCTTGTAAACGAAGGCTTCTCCATAAGTCTGCATAAACCCAAACGCTTTGATCATCTCATCAAAGCGAATGTTCCAACTCCGAGATGCTTGCACCAGCCCATAGATTGAGCGTTGGAGCTTGCACACCTTGTTAGCATTCTTAGGATCGACAAAACCTTCCGGCTGCATCATATACAATTCTTCCTTAAGAAAGCCGTTAAGGAATGCCGTTTTGACGCCCATTTGCCATATCTCATAATCATAGAATGCGGCAATTGCTAACATGATTCGGACGGACTTCAGCTTCGCTACGGGTGAGAAAGTCTCATCGTAGTCAACCCCTTGAATTTGTCGATAACCCTTAGCGACAAGTCGAGCCTTATAGATGGTCACATTACCATCCGCGTCTGTCTTCTTCTTAAAGATCCATTTATTTTCTATGGCTCACCGATCTTCGGGCAAGTCAGTCAAAGTCCATACTTTGTTTTCATACATGGATTCTATCTCGGATTTCATGGCTTCTAGCCATTTGTCGGAATCTGGGCCCGCCATCGCTTCTTCATAGTTCGAAGGTTCACCGTTGTCTAACAACATGATTTCCAAGATAGGGTTGCTGAACCACTCTGGTGGGGAACGTGTCCTTGTGGACCTACGAAGTTCAGTAGGAGCTTGATCCGAAGTATCTTGATCATCATCATTAACTTCCTCTCTAATCGGTGCAGGCACCACAGGAACATTTTCTTGAGCTGCGCTACTCTCTGCTTCAAGAGGCAGTACTTCATCAAGCTCTACTTTCCTCCCACTTACTTCTTTCGAGAGAAACTCTTTCTCTACAAAGGACCCATTCTTGGCAACAAAGATCTTGCCTTTGGATCTGAGGTAGAAGGTATACCCAACAGTTTCTTTAGGGTATCCTATGAAGACGCATTTTTCCGACTTGGGTTCGAGCTTTTCAGGTTGAAGTTTCTTGACATAAGCATTGCATCCCCAAACTTTTAGAAACGACAGCTTAGGTTTCTTCCCAAACCATAATTCATACGGTGTCGTCTCAACGGATTTCGACGGAGCCGTATTTAAAGTGAATGCGGCAGTCTCTAAAGCATAGCCCCAAAATGATAGCGGTAAATCGGTAAGAGACATCATAGATCGCACCATATCTAATAGAGTGCGATTATGACATTCGGACACACCATTACGCTGAGGTGTTCCAGGCAGCGTAAGTTGTGAAACTATTCCACATTTTCTTAAGTGTGTGCCAAATTCGTGACTCAAGTATTCTCCCCCACGATCTGATCGCAAGAACTTGATTTTCCTGTCACGTTGATTCTCAACCTCACTCTGAAATTCCTTGAACTTTTCAAAGGTCTCAGACTTGTGTTTCATTAAGTAGACATACCCATATCTACTCAAGTCATTAGTGAGGGTGCGAACATAACGATAGCCACCACGAGCCTCAACACTCATTGGACCGCACACATCAGTATGTATGATTTCCAATAAGTTGGTTGCTCGCTCCATTGTTCCTGAGAATGGAGTCTTGGTCATTTTACCCATGAGGCATGGTTCACACATGTCAAATGATTCATAATCAAGAGACTCTAAAAGTCCATCTGCATGGAGCTTCTTCATGCGTTTGACACCTATGTGACCAAGGCGGCAGTGCCACAAGTATGTGGGACTATCATTATCAACCTTACATCTTTTGGTATTCACACTATGAATATGTGTAGCATTACGCTCGAGATTCATTAAGAATAAACCATTCACCATCGGAGCATGACCATAAAACATATCTCTCATATAAATAGAACAACCATTATTCTAGGATTTAAATGAGTAGCCATCTCGTATTAAACGAGATCCTGATACAATGTTCATGCTCAAAGCTAGCACTAAATAACAATTATTGAGGTTTAAAACTAATCCCGTAGGTAAATGTAGAGGTAGCGTGCCGACGGCGATCACATCGACCTTGGAACCATTCCCGATGCGCATCGTCACCTCATCCTTCGCCAGTCTCCGTTTATTCCGCAGCTCCTGCTTTGAGTTACAAATGTGAGCAACCGCACCGGTATCAAATACCCAGGAGCTACTACGAGTACTGGTAAGGTACACATCAATTACATGTATATCACATATACCTTTCATGATGCCGGCCTTCTCGTCCGCTAAGTATTTGGGGCAGTTCCACTTCCAGTGACCACTTCCCTTGCAATAAAAAAACTCAGTCTTGGGCTTGGGTCCATTCTTTGGCTTCTGCCCGACAGCTTGCTTACCGGGCGCGGCAACTCCCTTGTCGTCCTTATTGAAGTTCTTCTTACTGTAAGTGCATCTAGTGCCACCCCTAGTTGGTTTTGGAGTATTGACGACAAACCTAGTTGAGGGACTAATGTGTTTGTGAGAATTGCAGGATAACACAGGTAGAAGTCCCTCATTGATTCGGTTTTCCTACCAGAGATGACCCCTAAAAATGTATGAAGACATTGATGTCAAAGGTGGTATATGAAGATATTCACATTGAAGATTGTGACAAGAGAAGACATCGCATGAAGCCTATGGAGCTCGAAGACTTAGATCTCTCGTAGTTCTTTTTCTTCTTTATTGAGTCATAGGAACCACCGTACTGTTAAGTGGGGTCCAAGAGAACCAGTCAGAATGACTGAAGTGATGCTTAACCAAAACCTGTGTCTTCAAGTGAAGACTATGAGAGCGAAACTTGTCCAGAGTCGGACAAGTCAGCTTTGCTTGTAGCCCAAGTAAAGCTGCCGCGTGAGTTTCAAATCTAACCGTTGGAACACGTGTCAGTTCCTTAGTGACCCAGGGTCATTTTAGACAAATCAGGTTGGGTTGCCTAGTGGCTATAAATAGCCCACCCCCTACAACCATAAACAGTGGGCTGCTCAGAGTTAGAGTACGGCTTTTGTCGTTTGAGAGCAACCCACCTCGAAGCCTTTGAGAGAGAATTCCTTGCGAGGATAAAGCCCTAACCACCCAGAGCCAAAGAGAATTAGGCATCACTTAAGTCTTCTTGTTTGTGTGATCTGAAGACTTATTACACTTGAGGACTGTGAATCCTCCAGCTGGTTAGGCGTCGCATTCTGAGCATACAAGAGACATTGTGGATTGCCGGTGAATGAAGTCTGTGAAGGTTTGGGAGTATACCTTGAAGACTTACCTGAGTGATTGGGCGAGGTCTGTGTGACCTTAGCTCAAGGGGAATACGGTGAGGACTGGGTGTCCTGAGCTGCGTGTTTAGGACTGGGTGTCCGGGACTATGTGTCCTCAGGTTTAAATACCTAGCCGCCCTAAGCAGACGTATAGTTGTCACAGCAACTGGAACTGGTCCAACAAATCATTGTCTTCAACGAGTCACTGGCTTCATCCTTCCCTTCCCTTTACTTACTGTTGGTCCTTGTGAAGTCATTGTATGATTGCACTATCTTTTGTCTTCACTGAGTGACTGCGTGTTCTGTTTGGCTTCATAATATCTTCCTACCTGATCATTACTACATTTCTGCTATTAGTCATTGTGCTTTCACTCCATTGAATACTTGACTATGGCTTGCTTAGTGTAGTCTACCTTCCGCTGCATGGTAATAGGTTTATTTCTATCGTTTGTCTTCATAACTTCCACGTTTTGAAGACTTTCATAAAAATCGCCTATTCACCCCCCCTCTAGTCTATATAACGCACTTTCAATTGGTATCAGAGCAAGGTACTCCCTTGTTCTGTGTGATTCGGTTTAACCACCTGGAGTTTTAGCTATGTCGACTGCAGGGATAATCAAAGTCTCCGCTGCGTGCCCCGTCTTCGATGGAACTGAATATCCCTACTAGAAGAATAAGATGCGCATGCATCTTGAAGCCATTGACGTCGACCTATGGTATGTCGTCAAGAACGGCATTCCCAAGGCTGGAGAAGGTGTCACTGCTGCTGATGTCAAGAAGTTCATTCAACTGGACTCTACTGCCTAGAATATCATCTGTGGTCATCTGACCAAAGGACAGTATGGCCATGTGAGTGCTTTGGAAACATCTAACTAGTCTTGGACTGGCTCTCCAAGGTCAACGAAGGCGTCTCAACCCAGAGAGATCAGAGAATCAGTGTCCTTCACAACCTCTTCAACTGCTTCAAGCGAAATGACAATGAGAATGTCCAGCTCACATTTGATCGACTCACTAACATCACAAATGAGCTTCAAGCCCTCGGCGCTACCGAGATCACCAAGCATGAAGTCGTCAAGACACTACTGAGATCACTTGATAGTTCGTTTGACACCCTAGCCCTGATGATTCAAGAACGACCTGATTTCAAGACACTCGATCCGTCCGACATACTTGAGAGGCTCAACACACATGAGTTTCAGCTTTCTGAGAAAAGAGATATCTATGGTCCAAACTATGGGCGAACTCGTGCCTTGAAGGCAAAAGCTGTATCCTCATCTGAAGAAGAATCTGACAGCAGTTCTGATGATCCTGAAGACATTGGAAAGGAACTTGCTATGCTTGTGAAGAAGTTCGAAAAATTCACCAAGAAGATAGGCTTTAGAAAGTCTTCACGATCAAGCTCAAGGAATGATGAAGCTTCTGCTCATGACTACAAGAAGAAAACATGCCACAAGTGCAAGAAAACTGGCCACTTCATCTCTGAGTGTCCGCAGTGGGACAATGAGAACAGAAAGAAGAAGAAGAGCAAGGAATATGACTCTGACGACAAGAAGAAGAAGAGATACTCAAAGTCTTCTTCCAAGTCTTCCTCAAAGTCTTCATCACACAAGAAGAGCTCATCTGGCAAGGCACGTGCATTTGTTGGCAAGGAAATGGATTCATAGGAGGAGTCCGCTTATGAGGAGGCGGAGGTGGAGTCTGAGGAGGAGTCTGATTCTGGCGTTGCAAGTCTGGCTACAGCATACGTTGCCAAGTCCATCTTCAACACTGAAGACAATGACTTCACCACCGACACCGATGCAAATGACAAGGACTACTCCGCTCCTACGTACTGCTTCATGGCACGCGGTGCCAAGGTAAACACACGCACTACTCACTATCAAACATCTAGTGACGATGACTTGCTAAAATTGCAACTGAACAATAGAAAGCCGTGGAACATATTCAAAAACTGTTAGACAAAAGCGATGATCTGTTAGGCGCTGAAATGACTCGATCTGAGTCCTTAATTGAAGACATAAAAAATCTTCACGTTAAGTATGAGGAACTTGAAAGTCGTCATGAAATGCTCTCAACAACTCATGAAAAGCTTTCCTATGATTATCTTCAAAGGAAGCAAGATCTTGAGAAATTGAGAGCGGCTCATGAAGATCTTCAAAAAGAAAATGAGTCACTTCGCGCCAAACAGATCAGTTCCGCTCAGGAAGGATTTGAACCACCATGTCTTAAATGCATTGAGCGTGATAATACTACTTCTGTTGCTGAATGTTCTACTGCTGCTACTGTTGCAATATCTTCAACTATTGATGTGGAAACTAACCCCCCTACTGAGGATACCACTGCTATTGCTGATGAGAATGCTAGGTTGAAGACATTGCTTGAAACAGGGATGTACATAAGTCTTAAAGTGCATCAGACACTATGTGATGTCCTCAAAAAGCAGATCTTGAACCGAAACCCGAGGAAAGAGGGTGTTGGGTTCATAAGGAAAATGAATGCTGATGGCTCTTACTGGAAACCTGAGCAGTACCCCAAAACCACATGGGTTGCTGCAAAGGAATCTTCAGCAGATCCATCCACTCTATCTGGCTTCACTTGTGCAAACCCCATTGTCATTGATGAATCCTTTGATGCAAACTATAAACTGTTTAAGAATCAGAATGGTGAAGTGTTTGCCAGGTGCATTGGTACTAACTGCAGGAATGGACCGCCTATGAAGAAGATCTGGGTTCCGAAAAAGTGTTTGGAGAATCTTCCTGTGAATGTCATCATGACACCACACGTGAAGAAGACAAACCCCAGACCACAGGCTTCATACGGTCCAAAGGCTTCATACAGACAGAGGACTCACCTGAGTCGCACTAACGCAAATGTTTTGCAGGGAAACCATACTCAGGCCTATGAATATGAGCACGGTTCATCAAACCGCCATGTTCATAAGACCAAGAACTATTCTACTTATTCTTATGAGTACTATTGTCCGCCTGCAAGACTGTTTGCTAGGGCTCCAAAGCCAAAGTTCTCAGATGCTGCACTTAGACTTATTGCTTCTAAGCCACCCTTGAAGATGGGGGTGGCTAAGAAAGCTTAACTCTCTTTTGCAGGGAAAGGTCTCCAGCAGAAAACCAAAATCGTCTGACGCTATTGCTGGGGACCTTAAACATCTTGTAGGGCGCAAGATCAAATGCCCGAATGGTCTTACTATGTACTTCATTCCTGAATCGCTTGCTACTCTCCCTATTAGTCCTAATCTAGATCTAAGCTTTCATAACCCACTGGTTTGTCAAATGTTTTTGCTTCACAATTCTCTTCGTGAAGCCTATCCCCCTAACTGCACTGTAGGGTACGACACCAGCGTCTTCAGAATGGATTATTGATAGTGGGTGTACCAATCACATGACTGGCAAAAGAAGCCTTCTTATGGACTCAACCTTACGTCCATCTAACAAGAGTCACATCACATTTGCTGATACTGGTAAAAGTAAGGTACTGGGTCTAGGTAGAGTTGCAATCTCAAAGGATCAACACATGGATAAAGTCATGCTTGTTGAATCCCCTGGCTTCAACTTAATGTCTGTCTCAATGCTTTGCGATTTGAACATGATCGTAATGTTTGGAAAATATCGTTGCCTTGTTCTAATGGAATCTGACAAGTCTCTAGTGTTTGAAGGGTATAGGAAAGATGATTTGTACGTGGTAGATTTCTCAGTAGGACCACAGCTTGCCGTATGTCTTCTAGCAAAGGCTTCAGAATGCTGGCTCTGGCATCGGAGGCTAGGGCATGCTGGCATGAGGAACCTCCACACCCTTGCAAAGAAGAAGCATGTCATAGGCATCGAGGGCGTCAAGTTCAAGAAAGATCACTTATGCGGTGCCTGTGAAGCAGGAAAGATGACGAGGGCCAAACATCCCTCGAAGACAATCATGACAACTACTCGACCCTTCGAACTGCTCCACATGGATCTTTTCGGTCTCACTCATTACTCAACTCTTACTACTACTGCTTGTCTCTATGGCTTCGTCATTGTTGATGATTATTCTAGATATACTTGGGTGCACATAATCCTCTACAAGACTGAAGTGCAGGATGTCTTCACACGCTTCGCCAATCGAGAAATGAACAACTATGGCGCCAAGATAAAGCACATCAGAAGTGACAATGGCACTGAATTCAAGAACACTGGCCTTGATACGTATCTTGATACTTTGGGCATCACACATGAATTCTCAGCCCCGTACACGCCACAGCAGAATGGCGTCGTCGAACGCAAGAACAGAACACTCATTGAGATGGCCCGAACGATGCTTGATGAATACAAGACTCCAAGAAAATTCTGGCCTGAAGCCATTGATACTGCATGCCATACAATCAATCGTGTTTATCTTCACAAGCTTCTGAACAAGACATCTTATGAGCTCCTTACTGGCAAGAAGCCAAATGTCAGTTACTTCAGAGTATTTGGCGCCAGGTGCTGGATCAAGGATCCACATCACACTTCAAAATTTGCACCAAAAGCACATGAGGGTTTTACGCTTGGATATGGAAAGGATTCGCACTCCTACAGGGTCTTCAATCTCTTTCATTATAAAGTGGTTGAAATAGTGGATGTGCGATTTGATGAGACTAACGGTTCACAAAGAGAACACCTGCCAAATGTGCTAGATGAAGTTCCATCCAGCGAATCAATCAAGCTAATGGGAACTGGAGAAATCATACCCTCTGAAGCTCAACCTGAAGAGGAACTTATCATCTCCGCACCTGATCAACCTGAAGACAATGCTCAGCCTGAAGACAATCACTCTAACAATGACAATGATCAGCAAGAGCAAAATCTTCGCCCTGTACATCCTCGTGTTGCCAATGAAGTGCAGATTGAGAGAATAATTGATAGCATCAATGCACCCGGTCCGCTCACTCGTTCAAGGGCAGCTCAGCTAGCAAATTTCTGTGGGCACTTCGCATTCATCTCAATAACAAAACCCAAGAAAGTTGAAGAAGCCTTCATGGAACCTGAATGGATTCGAGCTATGCAAGAAGAACTTCAACAGTTTGAGTTGAATAATGTATGGGAACTGGTTAAGTGTCCTGATCCTCGGAAGCACAACATAATAGGCACCAAATGGATATACCGCAAGAAGCAAGATGAGCATGGTCAAGTTGTCAGAAACAAAGCTCGTCTCGTTGCTCAAGGATATACTCAAGTGGAAGGCATTGACTTCGATGAAACGTTTGCTCCTGTGGCTAGACTGGAAGCCATACGCATACTGCTAGCCTATGCAAATCATCATAACATACTTCTATATCAAATGGATGTGAAGAGCGCCTTTCTCAATGGCAAGATTGAAGAAGAAGTGTATGTTGCACAACCGCCTGGCTTTGAAGATCCAAAACATCCTGACATGGTATACAAGCTCAACAAGGCACTGTATGGCCTCAAACAAGCCCCTCGGGCTTGGTATGACACACTCAAATACTTCCTGAAGAGGAAAGGCTTCATACCTGGTTCCCTCGACCCCACTCTCTTCACGAAGACATATGATGGTGAACTGTTTGTGTGCCAAATATATGTGGATGACATCATCTTCGGCTGCACCAATCAGAAGTACAGTGAAGAGTTTGGATATATGATGCAAGAGCAATATCAGATGTCCATGATGGGAGAGCTGAAGTTCTTGCTCGGTCTTCAAATACGACAGCAACGCAACGGCATCTTCATATCTCAAGAGAAGTATCTCAAAGATTGCCTGAAGAAGTTCGGTATGCAAGACTGCAAAGACTTCACGACGCCAATGCCAGCCAAACATCATCTGGGTCCCGACGACAATGGTAAAGAGTTCAATCAAAAGGTATACCGCTCCATGATTGGTTCTTTACTTTATCTATGTGCATCTAGGCCAGATATTATGCTTAGTGTTTGCATGTGTGCTCGATTTCAAGCGGCACCAAAGGAGTCGCATCACTTAGCTGTGAAGCGAATTCTTCGATATTTGGCTCACACCCCAACTCTAGGATTATGGTATCCAAAGGGCTCAGAGTTTGATCTGGTTGGATTCTCGGACGCTGATTATGCTGGTGACAAAGTGGATCGCAAGTCTACATCAGGCACATGTCATTTTCTGGGATGATCACTTGTATGTTGGTCCTCAAAGAAGCAGAACTGTGTATCTCTCTCCACTGCTGAATCTGAATACATTGCTGCTGGATCTTGCTGCGCTCAGCTTCTGTGGATGAAGCAAACACTCAAGGACTATGGCATTCATCTGAAGCAAGTGCCACTCTACTGCGACAATGAAAGCGCCATCAAGATTGCCAACAACCCAGTTCAGCACTCGAAGACAAAGCACATTGAAATTCGTCATCACTTTCTCAGAGATCATGTTGTGAAGGAAGATATTGATATCATACACGTCAACACTGAAGAGCAATTGGCAGATATCTTCACCAAGCCCTTGGATGAGAAGAGATTTTGCAAGTTACGGTGTGAGCTAAATATCTTGGAATCCTCAAATGTCCTGTGATCAGGCACACATCCTAACACTTATGCATATTGATGACTTAGATGTGCAACACACGAAGTAAAGTATATCTTCAATCAATGAAGACATACATTCTAAGTGTGAATACATTAATGTGGAATTTGACTTCGGAGCGCCACGATAATTGTGCGCCGTGTCTAGGTCTAATACTTCCTATACGGTGGGTAACGCCACCACCAAATGTTCTGTTGGAAGTGTTTCACTCATGGTGTTACATTTGCTATGTCTTCACATTTGGTTTGGCTTCAATCTCAACATGTCTTCATGATTATCTTCACTATGTTGATTATATATATATACTAGTGTTCTGTCCTCTACAGCATTCACTTATAGCTATGTCTTCTTGTTGAACCTTTTGAACTAAGTGAATGTGATCGGACCCTAACCTCTCTATGCTTTCTATCTCAAACTCTATCTCTCCAAATCATATGCATTCTATTGAAACTGTCGAATGTCTTCTCTGCGTCCTTGTTAGCAGAAGATACAGAGACAAACATTAAGTCCGTTTTCAATGCTCATTCCTTCACCTGAAACCCGGAGAAGTGGGAACGACCACCCGACAATCCAGGCGTGTGTGGGACATGGAACAACCCCCGATATGCTACATGACGGCCACGTGTTCCTTAGATGTGAATCGCCAGGGGCACCTGTGTAATAACGCAGTGCCGCCCCTGTACCTATAAATACACACCTCACAGTAGTCATTATCTCTTCTTCCACTCTCGCACGAACCCTAGCGCCACCGCTAGCCCTCGACGACGCCGGCGACGAAGCGCTTCGCTGCCGCAACCTCTCCGACGCCGTCTTCACGCCGACCGCGGACATCGTCTTCTCCGCCGTCGCCGTAGGTGTCCTCTGTTGCCAAGTTAGGGCATGGAAGATCGAACTGCTCGGCCTCCTCTTCCACTCCGTCTAGCAGTTCTTTGTGTGGTAAATAAAACTTCCTTTTTACGGCCCCTTTGATCCTATAGCTTTATCACTTTCTACCACAAGTAGTTTCTATTCACACAAGTTGGATCTCTTTCATACTGCATCTCATAACATGCCTAGTATATTCACTTATGCTTCACAAAGTAGTTAGATTCCTCACTTGTACTGATCCATGGATTCGTACAAATCTAGAACCAACTCCTTATCTATGAGTGAATGTATTCGCACGATGAGGTCAATGTCTTCTAAACTGATTTATCTTCAAAATCTTCTGAGAATGCATATGACCTCTTCACCTTCCCTCGCACCATAATGATGTCACAGGTACATGTCCGTGGGAGAATCCCTTGGTTCTCATAGTCTGCATTCATTTGCAGAATTCTTACAGTATCACATAAATTCTCCTGAAGCCAGTTCCTGTCTGTCCAGCAAGCGAAAGCCTTTGAACGTATTGAAGTCTTTCAGTTTAAAGTTCATGGCTTCAGAGAAATCAGCAAGGAAGGGTGGCAGAAAGCGTCGAGGAGAAACATCAAGAGATCTGCCCGATGACCTCTCAGAGCTGTACAAGACAGATCCTGAAGAGGATTACAATCAGCGCAAGACACGAATCCAATGGATTCGACGCTATTGGGCAGAACAATGGTTCAAGTACAGATTTGTGACAAAGGAATATGCTGAAAAGAATGCCATCAAGCGACCATGGGGAGACATCCTCTACAAAAATCTTCAACCCAGGACCAGAGATGAAGCCATTGAACAAGGCTTCTATCCCTGCATGGTCCGTGGGTCACAGCCTGCAGATGCACACTCATCGTCACTACTATGGTGTCGTGACGACATTCTGTTCAAGCGCAACTTCCAGTTTTCCCAGAACTCAGCAAAGCAGAACAAGAAGTCATTGGGACTAGACTTCAACCCTGGTCCTTCTGCTCCAAGGGCTGACGGCACACGAGATGCAGAACCCAATGTCGTTGGTCCTTTCTACAACCTTGAAGGTCTCATCACCCATATCTTGGTTCAAGGGACAGCCGTGAATGAGCCTGCAGATGACGCTGAATCAGATGAAGCGCCTGCAGCGCCGAAGCCAAAGAAACTGAAGCAGCCAAAAGCTTCAAAGCCTGCCTCAGCACCAAAAATCTCCCGAGCGAAGCCATTGGCCACTGCACCTCCTGAAGACAGTGTGCAGTTTGAAGATTTATCACGCATCTCCAAGCCCCAAAAAGTCAAGATGCCTCTGCCACACATCGGCCAAGGACTGACAGTTGCTGCTGTTCTGCGCAACAATGCCATTGATCTGTCTAGTGATGAAGAACTTGCAGATGACGCTCTTGAGCAGCTGATCAAGAGCAAAGAAGAAGCAGAAATCTTCAACAATTTGCATCTCTTTGACGTGGCAATCATCCACGACTTCATTGATGAGTGGTTTGAAACGCCCAACCTCAGCTTCGAAGACCTGCAACTTCCCATTGGTCTCAGTGTCGCCTTCCATGGCGCCATTGCTTCAGAGCTAGCTCTCACTCAGCACATCATCGAACTGAAGCAAAAGATTGACTATGAAAAGGCTCAGTTCAAGAAGCATATGGCCAAGCTCAGTGTACAAGAGGTCAAGAACTTCAAGCTCATGCTGCACGAGCTTAAAGCAGCTTTTCTCAAGAAGCGTGAAGAAGCTCAAGGCTCTCGTGAGCGCATGAAGAGCCTGGCTGACAAGTGTGTGCAAGCCTACAATGAGGCTAAGAAACGCAAGGCCCTTGGGCGTCCTGGCATCGACCCCAGGATGGCTGCAAAGAAGAAGAAGAAGCCTGCTATGGCCGAACCCGATGCACCAAGGCCGGAAGCAGATCCCATTGTCTTCCCAACGAGCATGACTGGCTCGAAGCCTAAGGCCCGGTCAACTGCTTCAGAGCTGAAAAAGACAAGGATAGCTGAGGCTGAAGCCAGAAAGAGAAAACATCCTGAAGCCTCTGCTACTGCTCCCTCCAAGAAGAAGCGGAAGACCAAGAAAGAACGGGCTGCTCCCATAGAGCCTTTGATTGTTGAACCCATTTCCATGGTTCGTCCTGACGCTGAACCTCAAGAGCGCCAACTGACAATCCATGAGCCTGCTTTCATAGAGGCTCATGAAGCTGAAGACTTTCCAGCAGCTGATCACATCGCTGCTGAAGACATTGGTCACCATAACCATGTTGAAGATGATGCAGCCCTTCCTCACCTCGAGCACCAACAGGTATCATCGCCTGTGCTAACGCACAGCGAACTCATCAGCATTGGTCTTCCTCTGACGCCAATTGCTCAGGATGCTTCATGGGCTGATCGCCCACAAGAGGAAGAAGACTTTGAGGCCCAGCCAACTCCAACTCCACAGGCGTCGCCAGCGTTACGCAGGCTTCACAAAGGACCAAGGCCTCCAGTCTCTGAGTCTAAAGCTAAAGCTGCTCAAGACATTCTGGCTACATCAGCCGATGAAGAAGAAACACCAAGCACTGCTACACCCCCGTCCCAACAAGAAGCTGTTCTCGAGGAGAACGTGACTGTGACCGACCCTCCAGCTCGTCAAGTGGAGGTTGAAAATCTTGAGGCTGCCACCACCAACACCAATGAAGCCACTGACACTGTCATGGCTGAAGCTAATGTGGAGCCTTCACCAACCCAAGCACCAGAAGTCAGCGAAGCCACTGATCCCACTACTTCTGTTCCTCCGCCTACTGCCGGTCCTCAGTTCGACTATCATGTTGAGCATAGGCCTCAGGTACAGAAGCCAATCCCAAGATTGCCCAGGATTCCAGGTCCTGCATCAGCACCTGGATCTTTCAATGTCAATGGCTTCAGAGCAGACAACACATTCTTCAATAGCTCCAGGAACCCCTACTCAAGGGAAAGAATATCATCTGATCGGTTCTGGAGCTATCCGCAGCGAAGCTATTACTCCTGCATTCTATACAATCAAGGTCGCATCTTCCCACACAAGCATCTTGACATTGAAGCAATAGCTGGTCTACCCTGTCTGGAAGAAGCTCTAGATTGCTTCAAAGAGGTTGGATTGCTGCCATTCATCACCGATCAAGAGCATTGGAATGAAGAGTTGCTGCTCCAATTCTATGCCACACTTCACATCCGCGGGTATAACAGAGATCCGAAGACTTGGGTCCTAGAGTGGATGACAAGAAATGTTCATCACGAAGCCAAAGCCTTTGACATCATTGAGCTCACTGGTCTACCCACTCCCGGTGATCTCTATGAATATGGCTGTCAACTTCACAGTGAAGCTGTGGAGAGCATCTTTCAGAAGCCTGAACCTAACATGAGTCAGATGCTCAGTATGATGAAGCCATTGCCCCAAGATGTTGCATATCCCAAAGAGTTCTTTGTTGAAGACCTTGAGTATCTGCCAAGGACTATTTATCACATCATAAGGCGAACTCTCTGGCCCATCAAAGGACACTCTCCACATGCCAAGCTGGAAGGTGCAATGAAGACTTTGGTCTTCTATATTCTTCATGGCAAATGCTTCAATGCATAGGACTTCTTCATTCGCCAACTTGCTGCATCAGGCTCTGATCTTTTTGGCTTGAAGTTCTACGCCCCATGGGTAATGCGGTTGGTTAAACTTCACTCCGCTATCTCATATCAGCCATCTACTCGCAATCATCGGATCTTTCTGCCTGATGTGGATATGTCTATTGAAGCCATCTATCCTAAGCCTGCCAAGGAACCTCTAAGTCTTCAGAATGTAGAGCATCAAAGTTTTTCTTAGAACATTGAAGGAGTTGAAGCAGTCACTCGTGTGTATCCTTTGGCTGGCACTACACGTGCACCACATCCTGCCCTTACTGAAGCCACCGACAGCGCAACTGCCCAACGACCCAAGAAGCGCACTCGTGTTCTTAATGACCGAGAGCTTCTGGTGGCTCTTCATCAGAAACAGGATAGGCATCATGACTGGCTGAAGCGCTAAATGCAAAGCCTCCTAGTGGATGTCAACCGCATTCGCAATCTTGCCACCAAGAATGCTTTCGTTGCCCATGAAACCTCTCGACGCACATGGAAAGGGCTGATGCTGATGTGCTCTGAAGATGATCTTCAAGAGGATGGCTTCTCTGAACGCTTCAAATTTGACTCCACACCTCCTCGAAGGGCAGTGCTGCGACGCACTCCATCTCTTGAAGACTCTGAGTTCTCTTCCTCTGCTGCAACTGTGAATGCCAGAGTGATCGAGGATGAAGACGATGCCACTTCACCGCCACCTCCTTCAGCATGCTTCGACACTGCTCCAACTGCTTCTGCACCGTCGAACACCACCGACGACCCTGCTGCTTCACATACTCTTCATGGGAATGAGTAGATGCTCTATGTCTTCAAACCTTTTTGGTCCTTACTGATAAAAGGGGGAGAAGCATATGAGTTTGATAGTCTTCAAGCGGGTCCATATGGGCGGGTGCTTTATACTTTTTGCTTCGTGTTTACAACTCTCTTTTGCTTTGATACAGTTGGTTCTTTGAGTTGTAACACTTAAACTCGATGGTCGTCTGCTACTTATTTGCCACCTTGTGATGCGATGATAAATTCCGCATGTGCGACGATAAATTCCGCACTTAGATCATTTTGCAGACGTCCATTTTCCATTATGCATGTCATTATCATCACATACCTTCACATGCATAGTGGATTGTCATCATAAGTTGAAGAGGATCTCCACAAGTACAACCTGCCATGTGCATTTGCATTCCAAAAGAAAATTACTTATATGCACATCTTCAGGGGAAGCCCTTGCAACTTATGAAGACAATTCCTTATCCTTTACAATTTCACATATTATATTCCCCGTTGAAAACTTCAACTAGTTTGTCATCAATCACCAAAAAGGGGGAGATTGTAAGTGCATCTAGTTCCACCCCTAGTTGGTTTTGGAGTATTGACGACAAACCTAGTTGAGGTACTAATGTGTTTGTGAGAATTGCAGGATAACACAGGTAGAAGTCCCTCATTGATTCGTTTTTCCTACCAGAGATGACCCCTAAAAATGTATGAAGACATTGATGTCAAAGGTGGTATATGAAGATATTCACATTGAAGACTATGACAAGAGAAGACATCGCATGAAGCCTATGGAGCTCGAAGACTTATATCTCTCGTAGTTCTTTTTCTTCTTTATTGAGTCATAGGAACCACCGTACTGTTAAGTGGGGTCCAAGAGAACCAGTCAGAATGACTGAAGTGATGCTTAACCAAAACCTATGTCTTCGAGTGAAGACTATGAGAGCGAAACTTGTCCAGAGTCGGAAAAGTCAGCTTTGCTTGTAGCCCAAGTAAAGCTGTCGCGTGAGTTTGAAATCTGACCGTTGAAACACGTGTCAGTTCCTTAGTGACCCAGGATCATTTTGGACAAATCAGGTCGGGTTGCCTAGTGGCTATAAATAGCCCACCCCCTACAACCATAAACGGTGGGCTGCTCAGAGTTAGAGTACGGCTTTTGTCGTTTGAGAGCAACCCACCTCGAAGCCTTTGAGAGAGAATTCCTTGAGAGGATAAAGCCCTAACCACCCAGAGCCAAAGAGAATTAGGCATCACTTAAGTCTTCTTGTCTGTGTGATCTGAAGACTTATTACACTTGAGGACTGTGAATCCTCCAGCCGGTTAGGCGTCGCGTTCTGAGCATCCAAGAGACATTGTGGATTGCCGGTGAACGAAGTCTGTGAAGTTTTGGGAGTCTACCTTGAAGACTTACCTGAGTGATTGGGCGAGGTCTGTGTGACCTTAGCTCAAGGGGAATACGGTGAGGAATGGGTGTCCTGAGCTACGTGTTTAGGACTGGGTGTCCGGGACTGTGTGTCCTCAGGTTTAAATACCTAGCCTCCCTAACTAGACGTACAGTTGTCACAGCAACTGGAACTGGTTCAACAAATCATTGTCTTCAACGAGTCACTGGTTTCATCCTTCCCTTCCCTTTACTTACTGTTGGTCCTTGCGAAGTCATTGTATGATTGCACTATCTTTTGTCTTCCCTGAGTGACTGCGTGTTCTATTTGGCTTCATAATATCTTCCTACCTGATCCTTACTACATTGCTGCTATTAGTCATTGTGCTTTCACTCCATTGAATACTTGACTATGGCTTGCTTAGTGTAGTCTACCTTCCGCTGCATGGTAATAGGTTTATTTCTATCATTTGTCTTCATAACTTCCACGTTTTGAAGACTTTCATAAAAATCGCCTATTCACCCCCCCCCCTCTAGTCGATATAATGCACTTTCACTTACCCTTGCCTTTCTTGAACTTAGTGGTTTTATTCACCATCAACACTTGATGTTCCTTTTTGACTTCTACCTCTGCTGATTTCAGCATTGCAAATACTTCAGGAATGGTCTTTTCCATCCCCTGCATATTGAAGTTCATCACAAAGCTCTTGTAGCTCGGTGGAAGCGACTGAAGGATTCTGTCAATGACCGCGTCATCCGGGAGATTAACTCCCAGCTGAGTCAAGCGGTTATGCAACCTAGACATTTTGAGTATGTGCTCACTAACAGAACTATTTTCCTCCATCTTACAGCTGAAGAACTTGTCGGAGACTTCATATCTCTTGACCCGGGCATGAGCTTGAAAACCCATTTTCAGCTCTTCGAACATCTCATATGCTCCGTGTCTCTCAAAACACTTTTGGATCCCCGGTTCTAAGCTGTAAAGCATGCCGCACTGAACGAGGGAGTAATCATCAGCACGTGTCTGCCAAGCGTTCATAACGTCTTGGTTCTGTGGGACGGGTGCGTCACCTAGCGGTGCTTCTAGGACATAATCTTTCTTGGCAGCTATGAGGATGATCCTCAGGTTCCGGACTCAGTCCGTATAGTTGCTTCCATCGTCTTTCAGCTTGGTTTTCTCTAGGAACGCGTTGAAGTTGAGGACAACATGGGCCATTTGATCTACAAGACATATTGTAAAGATTTTAGACTAAGTTCATGATAATTAAGTTCATCTAATCAAATTATTAAATGAACTCCCATTCAGATAGACATCCCTCCAGTTATCTAAGTATAACATGATCCGAGTTAACTAGGCCATGTCCGATCATCACGTGAGATGGACTAGTCAACATCGGTGAACATCTTCATGTTGATCGTATCTTCTATACGACTCATGCTCGACCTTTCGGTCTTCTGTGTTCCGAGGCCATGTCTGTACATGCTAGGCTCGTCAAGTCAACCTAAGTGTATTGCGTGTGTAAATCTGTCTTACACCCGTTGTATTCGAACGTTAGAATCTATCACACCCGATCATCACGTGGTGCTTCGAAACAACGAACCTTCGCAACGGTGCATAGTTAGGGGGAACACTTTCTTGAAATTATTACAAGGGGTCATCTTATTTAAGCTACCGTCGTTCTAAGCAAATAAGATGTAAAACATGATAAACATCACATGCAATCAAATAGTGACATGATATGGCCAATATCATTTGCTCCTTTGATCTCCATCTTCGGGGCTCCATGATCATCGTTGTCACCAGCATGACACCATGATCTCCATCATCATGATCTCCATCATCGTGTCTTCTTGAAGTTGTCTCGTCATCTATTACTCCTACTACTATGGCTAACGCTTTAGCAATAAAGTAAAGTAATTACATGACGTTTATGTTGACACGCAGGTCATAAATAAATAAAGACAACTCCTATGGCTCCTGCCGGTTGTCATACTCATCGACATGCAAGTCGTGATTCCTATTACAAGAACATGATCAATCTCATACATCACATATATCATTCATCATTCATCACAACCTTGGCCATATCACATCACAAAATACTTGCTGCAAAAACAAGTTAGACGTCCTCTAATTGTTGTTGCAAGTTTTTACGTGGCTGCTATAGGTTTCTAGCAAGAACGTTTCTTACCTATGCCAAAACCACAACGTGAATTGCCAATTTCTATTTACCCTTCATAAGGACCATGTTCATCGAGAACGATCCGACTAAAGTGGGAGAGACAGACACCCGCCAGCCACCTTATGCAACTAGTGCATGTGAGTCGGTGGAACCGGTCTCACGTAAGCGTACGTGTAAGGTTGGTCCGGGCCGCTTCATCCCACGATGTCGCCGAATCAAGATAAGACTAGTAACGGCAAGAAAATTGACAATATCGACGCCCACAACTACTTTGTGTTCTACTCGTGCATAGTAACTATGCATAGACCTAGCTCATGATGCCACTATTGGGGATCATAGCAGAAATTAAAAAAAAATCTACGCATCACCAAGATCAATCTATGGAGTATTCTAGCAACGAGGGGAATAGGAGTGCATCTACATACCCTTGTAGATCGCGAGCGGAAGCGTTCAAGTGAACGGGGATGATGCAGTCGTACTCGCCGTGATCCAAATCACTGATGACCAAGTGCTGAACGGACAGCACCTCCGTGTTCAACACACGTACGGTTGGGAAGACGTCTCCTCCTTCTTGATCCAGCAAGGGGGAAGGAGAGGCTGATGAAGATCCAGCAGCACGATGGCGTGGTGGTGGATGCAGCAGGATCCCGGCAGGGCTTCGCCAAGCACAAGCGGGGAGGAGAGGTGTTACGAAGGGAGAGGGAGGCGCCCAGAGCAAGGTGCGGCCGCCCTCCCTCCCTTCCACTATATATAGGGGCTAGGGGGGCGCATGCCCCCTTGGAGATCCCATCTAAAATGGGGGGGCCTGGGGCAACGGCCCCCTTAGGGTTTCCATCCAGGGGGCACATGCCCCCTCGGGGGGCAACGGCCCCCTAGGGTTTCCAACCCTAGGCGCCTTGGGCCCCTGGGTGGGGCGCACCAGCCCATCAGGGGCTGGTTCCCACACCACTTCAGCCCATGGGGCCCTCCGGGATAGGTGGCCCCATCCGGTGGACCCCCGGGACCCTTTCGGTGGTCCCGGTACAATACCGGTAACCCCCGAAACCTTCCCGCTGGCCGAAACTGGACTTCCTATATATAAATCTTTACCTCCAGACCATTCCGGAACTCCTCGTGATGTGCGGGATCTCATTGGGGACTCCAAACAACTTTCGGGTTACTGCATACTAATATCTCTACAACCCTAGTGTCACTGAACCTTAAGTGTGTAGACCCTACGGGTTCGGGAGACACGCAAACATGACCGAGACGCCTCTCCGGTCAATAACCAACAACGGGATCTGGATACCCATGTTGGCTCCCACATGCTCCTCGATGATCTCATCGAATGAACCACAATGTCGAGGACTTAATCAATCCCGTATTCAATTCCCTTTGTCAATTGGTACGTTACTTGCCCGAGACTCGATGGTCGGTATCCCAATACCTTGTTCAATCTCATTACCAGCAAGTCACTTTACTCGTACTGTAATGCATGATCCCATGACCAACCCTTTGGTCACATTGAGCTCAATATGATGATCCATTACCGAGTGGGCCCAGAGATACCTCTCCATCATACGGAGTGACAAATCCCAGTCTCGATTCGTGCTAACCCAACAGACACTTTTAGAGATACCCGTAGTGCACCTTTATAGCCACCGAGTTACGTTGTGACGTTTGATACACCCAAAGCACTCCTACGGTATCCGGGAGTTGCACAATCTCATGGTCTAAGGAAATGATACTTGACATTATAAAAGCTACAGCAAACGAACTACACGATCTTTGAGCTAAGCTTAGGATTGGGTCTTGTCCATCACATCATTCTCCTAATGATGTGATCCCATTATCAATGACATCCCCATGTCCATAGCCAGGAAACCATGACTATTTGTTGATCAACGAGCTAGTCAACTAGAGGCTCACTAGGGAAACATTGTGGTCTATGTATTCACACATGTATTACGATTTCCGGATAATACAATTATAGCATGAATAATAGACAATTATCATGAACAAGGAAATATAATAATCATTTTATTATTGCCTCTAGGGCATATTTCCAACATGCCTACCTTTGTTTAAATATCTACAAGGGTTGGATGAAGAAGCAGAGCCCAGTGTCCGGTTCAAGCAAAGAAGCGTCGGCGAAGAGGAAGAGGAAGAGGGACGAGGACGAAGTCAAGGACGTGGACTCGGACTCCAAGTAGGTGGCAGTGCCGTTGCTCATGCTGGTTCTACTGCAGTGTCAAGCGAACTAGTTGCTTTTTAGTTTATTTTCAAGGGTGTGTTGTGCTGAGGCCCCAACAGAACTATGTTTATGTTCTTTCTCATTATTTGAACTCTTTAGTACGTACAGTAGTACTAGTACTATGTCTTACTACTGTTCTTCTTGCAGTTGGTACTACTGCTCGTATCTTTGTGTTCCTACTGTACTTAATATGTTCGTACTAGTAGTATAATTTGGGTCGGTCGATTTGTGAAAAAAGTTCGACGGAGCGAAGGAAGAAGACGGCAGAAGAGGTGGAAGAAGCCCTTCTAGCCATCCATGTTGCATCAAACGGCTCACATAAGTCGATTGACCCAAATTGCTCCTTCAGATTGCAGGATCCACGTGGCATTCAAGGTCTCGAAGGTAGATTCCGCGTCTGCACTCGGTTTGTGGGCTCGACGCACGCGCGACCGGCTTCCGCCACGACAGCCACCATGCGCGCCTCCTCCACGTGGGCGGAGACGACAATGACACGCTCGTCCTCCTCTTCGTACGCTGCATGCATAGACGCGGCTCCACCAGCTGCTCGCGTGCTTGGCAGCGCGGCGGCATCGCGAGGAGGGACTGCAGACGACGTGAGCGGGCAAGCCTTCGGCTTCATGGCACAGGGATGGCGGCGACACGGCGGTGATGGGCGAGAAATTTTTGGCCGGAGCAGGCGGGCGCCGGCATGCGCAACGGCGGCGGCGGCATATTGATGAGTGCGTGTGTGGGAGCTTACTTTAGTTTTATATATAAGGTTGGTCAAACTTAAAAGAAAACCATAGTAGTACACTTAAACATTAGACTTAGGAAGCGCTTTTATTAGTTACTAGTTTATGTTCTTGCCCATTGTGACCAGCCTTAGTACCACGGCCACGATACGGAATCCTGTGCAAGCGCATGAACCGCGGCCACGCGGTGGATCGAACGGTGCGTCACCGTGTCGCGCTCGAAGAACATCCACTGAACCTTTTTGTGTGTGTGAAAACAATCCTCGAATATTACTCAACTTTTTTTCCTGTGAAAGTTCCTGACGCTGCAATATTTCCATATATTTGAATTTAGCTCCAGTTCGTGTTTATTTGGATTTGGACGTTTTAGGTGTGCCCTAGTTTTTTTAATACTGATTTTGTGTGTGTGACTGACAGTGAACGTGTGTATGTGTCCATATGTGTGTTGTGGCGGAAGGGCAATGTGGAGACGGTGTGCGTGTGATACAGACATAGAGAGGTGTGAATGTGCAAATGATCGTGCATGAGAGACATAGACAGATGCCGATATGTTGTGTATACATGAGAGAATGGTCTTCTAGTTTACTTGTGTGTGTGTGAGAGAGAGAGAGGGAGAGAGAGAGAGACAGAGAGAGGCTATACGGCGACTACTCTCGCTTGTGCTTCTTTGCACCCCAACATGCACAACACCTCAATCTTCAAAGAGGGCAACGAGCAGATCGAAGACGGCGACCACACCATGCTAGAGAATGCGGGGTCATTTGGAAGCAGGGTGATGTGACGACGGCTTACTGACTCCTCCCCCCACCCTCTCTCTCTCTCTCTCTCTCTTGCACAAAATTACCAATCGCTCTCTCCCCCGTACAAAATTGTCAATCCCTCAACCCATGAGATCCTTCCCCTCTCGTCCATGTTTTTCCTGCTCTCTCATCAAACATGTTGTCTCTTCTCCTTCCACGTATACAGAATCCAGATGCACACGCATCTCATGTATATTACATGTATGCATCTTTCTCATAGACCTAACTTCTTCCTCTCTCTTTCTCTCTCTATCTCTCTCTCTGTCTCATTAGGTTTGTCTCCTACCCTCTCGTCCACATACATACAATCTTTCCCGCCCTATCTGCTCCATCTTCAAAAGCTCTCTCTGCACGTTTCACTCACACATTGGGATATGTCAAAATGTTGCTCCTATAATGGCTGATGTAGAGTTATGGTTGTTCTTATTGCATCCTACAAAGTAATAACTATGAAATGCATTTAGATTCTCATTTGACTGGGATTATGTGAGTTTGAGCATGTTGTGAAGTACTATAGACCTTGTATACATCTTGGGATTCGACAATGGTTGTAACTATTGAATTGTATAGACCGTTACATTCGAAGTCAATAGCCTAATATATTTATTTCACAATTTCAACAAATGATTAGTTCACTACAAACTAAGAAAACAAATGTGTACTCCCTCCATTTTTACTTAAGTCCGCGTATTAGCATTGGTAAAAGTCAAGTTTTGTAAATTCTCAGAAAGCTTATAACAAAAAATATTAACATATACAATAACAAATAAATACCATTAGATTCATTATTGAATGTACTTTCACATCATACATATTTGTTATGGTAAATGTTTATATTTTTCTATAAACTTGGTCAAACTTTAGGAAGTTTGACTTCGATCAAACCTAATATGCAGAGTTTACTACTACTACTCGCTAGTTGCTTAGCCGAATCACTCAACACGCCACACGGGGAGTCCAGTGTCACAAAATTTTGAGGTCGGCGGGAAAATCTCCCGCGACCCTGATTCGAGCAGAGGGAAGTTACCATCATAGCCTTCAGAACAGGCCTACGGATGACGCTTGGTAGGGGGCTATTTTCGTAACTTCAGGTTCACCCTACCCAGCCAACCGCACCCCGGCACCCAGAGTAGTACACCTGAATACTCCCCAATTTCTATCCCCACCGCAAAATAGACTTCTCCACGGCACCGCAGCCTTCGTGCTCCTCCCCTTTACATCGGCGCACTCGCCCACCGCAGCGCATCTGCCTAATCGACGACCTCGTATGCCGCACTGGAGCCGGTCCACCGCCGTCGTCGTACACGGAGCCTCTTCCTCGACATCGTCTTCCACGGTCTCGTATCTGCTTCTCGGAAGCCGACGCCAAGCGCAGAAGTACCACAGGCGTGGACAATGAACTGACTCCCGTTGCCGACCATGACTCACAGAAGCCGCCGCGACCATCGTTCTCCTCCTCGATTGGTAATGTGTGTATTGAATCACTTAGCAGTACATGTGCAGTTCCAATTTTGTTCATACCTACCCTTCAAATTTCCTGGGTGCTATTGTTCCCGTAAAAGTAATTGGTTATAGCCTCCATTGTCCAACAGAATATCAACTTGTAATTGTGCGTCGCTCCTGTATCGCGCTGTGCTTGGGTAGGTTTTTCATCTGCAACCAGAAGTGTAGCAAATGATGGAAAGGTTTTTAGAACTAGCAAAATGCCCATGCGTTGCACGCATCAAGATGCATTTGTATGAGTAGTTTATCTTGTTGGAGATGCTCTAACATGGCAGACAAGTGCTTTAATGTTGCCCACAAGATGCGCGAGTATTACTAGTAGTATATTTTTCTTGCCATGTTGAGATTTTAAAACCACAAGTGCGAACATGCAGAGGAGCAATGAAGATCAAACACGGGGTATTCGGGACATCTTCAAGGAGTGTGGCAAGTTAAAGAGGAGCTGCATCGAACCTGTAAAACAAGCTTTGGTAAGTAACACCCTTTCAATTACTTTCGTGTAGCCTCGTGTTCTTCGATGTGTATATGTTGTAGTTTCTGTTTCTCTTAAGCGTGGTGTTCTTCGATGTGTAATAAGAAGAGTCTTAATCGTTCTAATGCTTTCGTTTTTAGCTTGATGTAGGAAGTGGGTGTTCTCACCTTGTAGTCTGTTTTTATTTATTTATTCCTTTTGAATTCACTTCTCCGAGTTCTGTTTATCTGGCATCTACTAAATGGATCTAGGTTGCTCTAAGTATTGATCTAAAAAAGAAGTAACTTCATGTCAGGATGCAGTTCCTGTGAGGAGGGAAGTAAGGTCAACCTCGAGATCATGTTTCCAAAATGAGGCTGGATTACACACAAGGTGCAAGTTCCTTAATGATGCTAGATTAGACACAAGGTGCAAATTCCCAGATGATGCTGGATTACACACAAGCCATGTGGAGTCGTTAGCTGCTCATGTCCTCATGGCATTAGTAAAGGCTGAAAGAAAGTGTGCAGCAACCCTTGAGAATGTAGCTAAGTTCCTGAAGAAGCGAAAAGAGCAATCAGATGCTCTCTTCACCCAAGCCAAAGAAGAGATGGAAGAAGCCAGAAATAAGCTAGCAGAGGCAGAGCAGGCTAGGCATCTCCTGCTATCTAAAAATGTTGTCAATACAAAATTTCCTTCATGATAGCTAGGTTCAAATGTTTATCCAGTCAGCATGCCTATTGTGATATCCGTGCATCTATTGATGTGGCACAAAATGTGTTTTTTTCGGGTCATGTAATAACAGCAATTACTTTCCAAACAATAACAGACGAAGCATTGGACATGGTATAGTTCACGCGCAAGCCCGACATTCCAAGTTCAACTTCCACATCAAACTCATGTTCATAGATATCTGCACATTCATACATAATGTCCACAGCCATGATTCACTTCAAAGCCAAAAAAATGTGAGGAGAGTTATAAATAAAGAAAATCCACAACTAGTTCCTGCACCAGTGCGAGCACAACAAGTCAAGACCATGCGTAAATTAATTATATTGTAGTCATTTTTTGTGTTCTAAAATGCCTGCCGGCTCGCGGAAGGACGTGTTGCCGGCACACGCGCGGATTCAATGAAGGCAGGCGGGGCAGTCTTAAGCTGGTTGCACGCAGCAAGGAGGCGTGCTCAGCCGGGCCTGCAGCGAGTGCGGCCCTCTTGGCCGGCGCGCCGGTTCAATGCCTGCGCTATGAGAGGTCGCGTCCGTGTCAGAGCAATCACTCCCTCAAGTCCTTTTTTGTTTGGGTATAACAAAATCTCGTTTTCCATTCACATTTTAGTGGTAGGAGTTGTGCGTGTGTGTCTGTGAGAGAGAGGAGATGGTAGTCGGGGTTTTCTGATCGGTAAAAAAATGAATAATGTCAGTCTGGGATGGAGACGAAAAGGAGACCGCAACAAATGTTGTGTCTACAGGAGAGATAGAGAGAGTAATTTTAGTGGTATGAGTCATATGTAGAGACATATAGGGTGTGTGAGAGAATCTCATAGAGAGAAAGACAAAGTGAAAGACGAGTGGAGACTGTGTGTTTGGTGGTGAAAAAGAAATCTTAGGTACCGAGTGATACCAAAGAACAGTAGAGACGTGAGAGATAATGAAAACCGTGTAATTTATAATGATAGGGAGAGTGTGACACTTCTCAAGGGAGACATCGAGAGACCATGTTTGCGAGGATAGGAGCAACATGAAGTGAGAGTGCAGGTGAGCTGGAGAAAAGAGAGTGATAGCTACTTGAAGGAGCATGCATGCGAGAGAGATGGGCGTGAAAGGAGTGAACAAAAAAGTGATTCAAATATTTGAATTCGAGATGATGATACATGTAATCCATACTCGAACCAAAATTGATCTATCAAACATGCATACTCATATGAATTCACGCACATCTATGTTATTTAATATGTAGATATTACTGATCCATACATTTTAGTAGAAGATAATTTGGTTAAAAATTTTCGAATTCAACCTTAAGATTTCGAGATCGTTGTATTTGTAAATCATATTATACATATAAAGGAGCAGAATTCTTTGTTGTGCTTTTGAAAGTATATATATAAAAAATGATGTATATAGAACGTAATTCCAATTGAAAATGGATCCCGCCCAAAAAAAGAATACAAACGGGATTCGAATTGAGTTGGCACGGTAAACGTGCACTCTGTAGAATTTGAACGAGGCGGGGAAAGTCGCAGTAACCGCCTGAAACCAAAATCTGCGAGATGGAAATCACTACTGCTTATCCCTGCCACGCAAAGCCTATATGCTGGATTTCTATAGGTTTCGATAGGGGTAGGTTTGTAATTTCACCCAAACGTGATGTAACCGCCTCTCACCCGGATTCATACACGGTGGGCGCCAAAACAAAGTGTGTCCTCGGCCGAAATCGACTCCCTCCCCAATTCATATTCATACACGGTGGGTGCCAAAAACAAACTCTCGTCGGCAAATATTCAGTGTATGCGAGATTACCGTCCTATCCCCAACCAACTAGTGTTCTGTGATGTAGTAGAAATTTGAAACGGGGGCTAAGTTTGTAAATTTCCTCGCATTTGAGACAAGCGCGCCCTGAATACATGGTTCCCCCCTTCCTCTCTACCTCCCTTTTCCCCATTCGTACTCCGTGGGCGCCAAAACACCCTCTCCACCCCACCCTCCTCCATCCGCCGCCGTCCGCCACCCCATCCACCGCCGTCCTCCTCCACCATGCCGGAGCTGATACCCCGACGCCGTCGTCCATTACAAGAGATCGACCTCTCTCATCCACTGCTTTGGACCGGGATCCTTGCATCCCGTCCGCTCGCTTCATCCCCGCCGTCATCCACCTTTTCGGCGCTGCTCCTACGACCGTCTCATCCACCGCACCCCGCCGCCACCGTCTACCCTCCTAGATCTTCTTCCACGCCACCGACAGCCATCGCTACCGCAACATCGTCAAATTCTCAGCAGATGCGTACATGGCGCCGCACGAGAGGTGGTACTCTTTCGAATCTTCTCAACTTATTTATCGCAGCAAGAAAATAGATCGCCACTGCTTTACTCTGATATGTTGTCTTGATTGCGAAGTTTCCTTTGTCCGGTTTGCACCTTCAGATCCGCCATGGCACGCTCAACTTCATACTCGCAATGCTTATGGTTTTCCCCTTTTATATTCCACACTAGTTAAATCACAGTAGGCTAAAATTAAAAATTGGGTCAGTCGATTTTTCAGAGCTCACCGGAGTTCGCCGGTGCGATCGAAGGGGCTCGGGTGGTTGTGGGGCCTCGCTGAACGAAGAAAACTCGATGCGGGTGGGGGTGGGGGTGGGGGTGGGGTGGCGGAGGAACACAGGCGGTGGGGGCCGGTGGTCCGGCCGGCGACCCGTGTGGTGTTCTGTATGGGAAGAATCAGAGACGAGGAAGAAGAAGGGTTAGGAGACGTAGGATCTTCATCCAACCGCCTGAAATGGTCGAGAGACAGCTAGGAGTTGCATTCTTAATGTGCTCTAGTTCATCATGTGTGGGCACTGCGCAACCAACATTTTATTATCCAAAATCTGCTTGCTCTTCTTTACCATGTTCCTCTTCCATTCTTCTTTAATATGTACTCTCTCCGTTCCTCAATACAAGTCTTTGTATAGATTCCACCATGGACTACATATGGAGCAAAATGAGTGAATCTACACTCTAAAATGTACCTGGATACATATGTATGTGATCCATAGTGGAAATCTCTCCCAAGACTTATATTTTGGAACGGAGGGAGTATGATAGTAGTACAGTATGTTCCTTGTACTGAAGATGAGCAGGGACATTTGCAGTGTAGAGGTCTATACGGTCGGTTGTGATGGACACTTGTTTAGGCATGACTGCAACAGCTGTTTATTTTTGGTGTTTGCATCAAATTGCTTGTTTAAAGTTTATTATATGTAGTTCATAAACAAAAGTTCGTCCTTTCTCAATTTAAGTTTTCAGTTGTACAACCAAGTTCCTTCTTCATACCATGTAAATTAAACTATACAGAGCAAGTGATCTTCTTTTGCACTGCATGTATGCTTCTGTTCTTCATCTGTAATCCAGTGGTGTGGTGAACCTACCCACTACAGCACAATGTCATATTCTGCAATGTCTTAACTATGAAAAATGTCATATCATTCCACTATTATTTAAACCTTCTCTTTATTTGCCAATCTGAAATGGTATAAATTGACAGCACACTAACCATTGATACTTATGAGTTCTTGATCTGTAATCCAGTGGTGTCGTGAAGCTGCCAACTCCTTCACAATGTCATTTCCTGCCATGTCTTGACGTGAACAATACCATATTGTGTTAATGCAAATTTAAACTTTGTCACTTTATTCGTCAGTAAGAAATGTGATGAATTGTCAGCACTGATACTTTTATGTGCAAAACCTCTCATCTGTCTGCTTGTTTATCTTTCAAAGTGAGGAAGATATAAGTGTTGAACAAGCGCAGTCTCATCATCTTGCTCAGCTACTTGCGCTATAGCTCCCCAGCAGGGCTAACCTTTCTTGAACTCTATTGAAGTGCTGTCGGTTTTGTATATTATTTTGTCGGCGTGTTTATTTGCACTGGTGGCGATCTTTGATGCCCAGTGTATGTAATCCGTTGTCTGCTTGTGCTTTATTATCATAGTGGCGAACTTTGATGCCCAGTGGATGTAATATGCTATAATTTCTTTATTGTATAGTATAGGTTTTTTCTTATTCACGATGTTGTAGTTATTTTACTGTATATATATCCTGTCTTCGCAGTAAACCGGCCAAACCGTAAAATTACGGTACATAATCGGGCCGTCATGCAATCACGATGTAGGTTGGGCCTGAAACGTGTCGATCATCTCACGGGCCGGCAGCAGCCCGAAATGAACCCCGGCCCATGATTGTGCGAATCAAATCACGAGCTTTTAACAGGCCAAAAAATTGTCTCGGTCCTTGTTTGGCCCAATCATATATCGGCTGCGAGCAGGCCGGATGCAAACCGGGCCGTAGTTAGGCCCAACTATATGACGGGCTTTTAACAGGCTGAAATTAATATAGGGCCGAAATGTTAAACGGGCCCATAATAGACCAAAACTAATATCAGGACGAATTACTAAGTGGGCCTTTAGCAAGTGGGCCCAAAAGCATAGTGTCCAGTTGACGGGCCAAATCTGATATGGGCCATAATTAGGCCCAAAACCTCTTAAAGGGCCGGACCTGATCTAGGCCGTAATTTGGCCCAGAACGTGGTAGGCTTTTAACGGGTCGGATCTCATATGAGCCACTATTAGGCTCGGAGTGTGGCAGGCCATTAATAGACCGTATCAAATATGGGTCGGCATTTGGCCCAAAACATGGCAGCCAGTTAACGGGCCAGCCTACTAGGGTCCTCAAAATCTTGTGGGCCTACAGCTGGGCCGGCCCATTAATGTCGGCAAAATCTCGTGGGCCTTTAGCTAGGCCGGTCCATTATGATCCGCAAGAATTTAGTGGGCCTTTACCTGGGCCGGCCTATTATGGCACACAAAAATCTTGTGGGCCTGTACCTGGGCCGGTCCATTATGGCCCGCGAAATCTTGTGGGCCTTTAGCTGGGCCAGCCCATTATGGTCCGCAAAATCTCGTGGGGCTTTAGCTGGGCCGGCCCATTATGGTCCGCAAAATCTTGTGGGCCTTTAGTTGGGCCGGCCCATTTAAACTTGTTGGACCGTGCCACGTGTCGACGTATCATAGGCGCCTTCTGTCCAGTGAGTGGATGACATCTGTCCCGACGATGAGCCGACACGTGTTTCCTTTAGCCAATGATGATTTTACACGTGGAAAATCCCCATTGGTCGGGGCTGTTAACGGGTTATCGGATCCAAAACCCGACCCGATAGCTTAACGGCGTTCCGTTATGGTGGATGCCACGTGTCGGTCACCCTTGACGAAAGCACTTCTGTGACGCGCGATTTATCGTCATGGAAGTGGACACTTCCGTGATGATAATTTTGGTAATGTCATGGAACACTTCTACGACAGCATAGGTATGACTATCTTGATTCTGTCATAAATTTGTCATGGATGTACATGCATGACAAAAAAGCAACATACTGTGACAAACACGTATCATCACGGAAGTGTATTTTTTTGTAGTGAAAATAATCTAAGGACACCTAAAAGCCAAAGCTTGGGGATGCCCCGGAAGGCATCCCCTCTTTCGTCTACTTCTATCGATAACTTTACTTGGAGCTATATTTTTATTCACCACATGATATGTGTTTTGCTTGGAGCGTCTTTTATGATTTTAGTCTTTGCTTGTTAGTCTACCACAATCATCCTTGCTATACACACCTTTTGAAAGAGCCATGCATAATTTGGAATTTGATAGAATACTCTATGTGCTTCACTTATATCTTTTGAGTTTTATAGTTTTGCTCTAGTGCTTCACTTATATCTTTTGAGTTTTATAGTTTTGCTCTAATGCACGTATGGTGAACCGTTATGTGATGAAGTTGGAGCATGATTTATTTATTGATTGTCTTCCTTATGAGTGGCGGTCGGGGACGAGCGATGGTCTTTTCCTACCAATCTATCCCCCTAGGAGCATGCGCGTAATACTTTGCTTTGATAACTTCTAGATTTTTGCAATAAGTATATGAGTTCTTTATGACTAATGTTGAGTCCATGGATTATACGCACTTTCCTTCCTTCCACCATTGCTAGCCTCTCTAATACCGGGCACTTTTCGCCGGTATCATACATACCTATCATGGCATTTCCATAGCCATTCCGAGATATATTGCCATGCAACTTTCCACCGTTCCGTTCATTATGACACGCTCCATCATTGTCATATTGCTAGCATGATCATGTAGTTGACATTGTATTTGTGGCAAAGCCACCGTTCATAATTCTTTCATACATGTCACTCTTGATTCATTGCATATCCCGGTACACCGCCGGAGGCATTCATATAGAGTCATATTTTGTTCTAAGTATTGAGTTGTAATTGTTGAGTTGTAAGAAAAATAAAAAGTGTGATGATCATCATTTTTAGAGCATTGTCCCAAGTGAGGAAAGGATGATGGAGACTATGATTCCCCCACATGTCGGGATGAGACTCCGGAAGAAAAAAAGAGGCCATAAAAAAGGCCCAAACAAAAAATGAGAGAAAAAGAGAGAAGGGACAATGTTACTACCCTTTTACCACACTTGTGCTTCAAAGTAGCACCATGATCTTCATGATAGAGAGTCTCTCATTCTGTCACTTTCATATACTAGTGGGAATTTTCATTATAGAACTTGGCTTGTATATTCCAATGATGGGCTTCCTCAAAATGCCCTAGGTCTTCGTGAGCAAGCGAGTTGGATGCACACCCACTTAGTTTCTTTTGTTGAGCTTTCATATACTTATAGCTCTAGTGCATCCGTTGCATGGAAATCCCTACTCACTCACATTGATATCTATTGATGGGCATCTCCATAGCTCGTTGATACGCCTAGTTGATGTGAGACTATCTTCCCCTCTTTTTGTCTTCTCCACAACCACCATTCTATTCCACATATAGTGCTATATCCATGGCCCACGCTCATGTATTGCGTGAAGATCGAAAAAGTTTTGAAAATGTCAAAAGTATGAAACAATTGCTTGGCTTGTCATCGAGGTTGTGCATGATTTAAATACTTTGTGTGGTGAAGATAGAGCATAGCCAGACTATATGATTTTGTAGGGATAGCTTTCTTTGGCCATGTTATTTTAAGAAGACATAATTGATTTGTTAGTATGCTTGAAGTATTATTATTTTTATGTCAACATGAACTTTTGTCTTGAATCTTTTGAATCTTAATATTCATACCACAATTAAGAAGATTTACATTGGAATTATGCCAAGTAGCACTTCGCGTCAAAAATTCTGTTTTTATCATTTACCTACTCGAGGACGAGCAGGAATTAAGCTTGGGGATGCTTGATATGTCTCCAACGTATGTATAATTTTTGATTGCTCCATGCTATATTACCTACTATTTTGGACTATATTGGGCTTTATTTTCCACTTTTACATTATTTTTGGGACTAACCTATTAACCGGAGGCCCATCCCAGAATTGTTGTTTTTTGCCTATTTCAGTGTTCCGGAGAAACAGAATATCAAACGGAGTCCAAACGGAATGAAACCTTCGGGAACACAATTTTCTCATCAAATAAGACCCAGGAGACTTGAACCCTCCGTCAAGAAAGCCACGAGGCGGTCACGAGGGTAGAGGGCGCCCCCCCCCACTAGGGCGCGCCCCCTGCCTCATGGGCCCCTCGAAGCTCCACTGACGTACTCCTTCCTCCTATATATACCTACGTACCCCCAAACGATCAGAGACGGAGCCAAAAACCTAATTCCACCGCTACAACTTTCTGTATCCACGAGATCCCATCTTGGGGCCTGTTTCGGAGCTCCGCCGGAGGGGCCATCGATCATGGAGGGCTTCTAGATCATCATCCAAGCCCCTCCGATGACGTGTGAGTAGTTTACTTCAGACCTACGGGTCCATAGTTAGTAGCTAGATGGCTTCTTCTCTCTTTTTGGATCTCAATACAATGTCCCCCCCCTCTCTCGTGAAGATATATTCGATGTAATCTTCTTTTTGCGGTGTGTTTGTTGAGACCGATGAATTGTGGGTTTATGATCCAGTCTATCTATGAATAATATTTGAACCTTCTCTGAATTCTTTTATGTATGATTGGTTATCTTTGCAAGTCTCTTCGAATTATCAGTTTGGTTTGGCCTACTAGATTGGTTTTTCTTACCATGGGAGAAGTGCTTAGCTTTGGGTTCGATCTTGCGGTGTCCTTTCCCAGTGACAGAAGGGGCAGCAAGGCACGTATTGTATTGTTGCCATCGAGGATAACAAGATGGGGTTTTTATCATATTGCATGAAACTATCCCTCTACATCATGTCATCTTGCTTAAGGCGTTACTCTGTTTTTAACGTAATACTCTAGATGCATGCTGGATAGCGGTCGATGAGTGGAGTAATAGTAGTAGATGCAGGTAGGAGTCGGTCTACTTGTCTCGGACGTGATGCCTATATACATGACCATACCTAGATATTCTCATAACTATTCTCAATTCTATCAATTGCTCAACAGTAATTTGTTAACCCACCGTAGAATACTTATGCTCTTGAGAGAAGCCACTAGTGAAACCTATGGCCCCCGGGTCTCTTTCTCATCATATCAATCTCCATCACTTTATTACTGCTTTGCTTTTTACTTTGCCATTTTACTTTTTACTTTGCATCTCTATACCAAAAATACCAAAAATATTATCTATCATCTCTATCAGATCTCACTTTCGTAAGTGACCGTGAAGGGATTGACAACCCCTAAGCGTGTTGGTTGCGTTGAGCTATTGTTTTTGTGTAGGTACAAGGGACTCGCGCGTAGCCTCCTACTGGATTGATACCTTGGTTCTCAAAAACTGAAGGAAATACTTACGCTACTTTGCTTCATCATCCTCTCCTCTTCGGGGAAATCCAACGCAGTGCTCAAGAGGTAGCACAGACGGCGAAGACACCCATCTCTTTGTCGTCTGCCAGAAGACGGCAAAGTGGCCTTGGCCGTTATCTGTTCAGCCGGACTGTTGGCAGACGGCAAAGGCTATGCCGTCCGTGTTGTCATCTTTGGTATGCAATCCATAAGTGGCTCTCATAATAGACTCATAAGTTAATTTAATTTTCTTTCTAGGAAAGTGTTCCATGCCTTTCCTTAACGGAAATTGGAATCAAATATTTCCTTCTTTCATATCAATAATTGCACCAATCGTTCTAAGGAAAGGTCTACCAAGAATAATAGGACATGTACGATTGCAATCTATATCAAGAACAATGAAATCTAAGGGCACATAATTCCTATTTGCAACAATAATAACATCATTAATCCTTCCCATAGGTTTCTTAATGGTGGAATCCGCAACATGTAAATTTAGAGAACAATCATCAAATTCACGGAAACCTAACACATCACACAAAGTTTTTGGAATCGTGGAAATGCTAGCACCCAAATCACATAAAGCATAGCATTCATGATCTTCAATTTTAATTTTAATAGTAGGTTCCCGCTCATCATAAAGTTTTCTAGGGATAGAAACTTCTAATTCAAGATTTTCTTCATAAGATTGCATTAAAGCATCAACGGTATGTTTGGTAAAAGCTTTATTTTTACTATAAGCATGAGGAGAATTTAGCACGGATTGCAACAAGGAAATACAATCTATCAAAGAGAAATTATCATAATTAAATTTCTTGAAATCCAAAATAGTGGGTTCATTGCTATGTAAAGTTTTGACCTCTTCAATCCCACTTTTACCAATTTTTGCATCAAGATCTAAAAACTCCGAATCATTGTGACGCCTTTTAGCTAAAGTTGACTCATCTACAGTCCCATCATTATCAAGATTCATATTGCAAAATAAAGATTTAATAGGAGACACATCAATCACTTTTAGATCTTCATCCTTATTATCGTGAAAACTAGAAGAAAACGCTTTTATAAAGCAATCTTTTTTAGCATGCATCCTAGCGGTTCTTTCTTTGCACTCGTCAATGGAAATTCTCATAGATTTGAGAGACTCATTGATATCATGCTTAGGTGGAATAGATCTAAGTTTCAAAGAATCAACATCAAGAGAAATTATATCCATGTTCCTAGCCAACTCATCAATCTTAGGCAATTTTTCTTCAAGCAAAGCATTAAAATTCTTTTGCAAAATCATAAATTCTTTAACACTAGTCTCAAAATCAGAGGGCATCTTATTAAAATTTCCATAAGAGTTGTTGTAGGAATTACTATAATTATTAGAGGAATTACTAGGAAACGTCCTAGTATTAAAGTTTCCTCTATATGCGTTGTTACCAAAATTGTTCCTACCAACAAAATTCACATCCATAGATTAATTATTATTCTCAATCAAAGTAGACAAACACTACTGGAATCAGCAGATTTGCCGTATGCCGACTCTTTGCTGTCAGCTAGCGGAAGGCAAAGGAAGGCTTTGCCACCAGCCACCAAAAAGCGGACGGCAAAGGTAGGCTTTGCCATCAGCCATATCTTTGTCGTCTGCTAGCGGATGGCAAATGAGCCTTGCCATCTGCTAGCTGACGGCAAAGAGGGTAGGTGGTGGGATTACGAGAATGACCTAACGGCCTGTTTCTTTGTTGTCTGCTTCTTTGCCGTCCGCCAGAAAGCACGCCACGCGGATCGATCACACGGATCGATGACATGGCACGATCTGCTCCACACATGCATCTCCACAACGCAAAACTGATGCGGCCCATCGCACGCCCCCACCACCCACTCTCTCTCCCTTATCCTCCTGAGAGCCACCCCCACCATGATCTATCTCCCTTCTCTCTCGTACGCCTCTGCTCTAGACCCAGAACACCGAACCCCACTCCCCGTCTCCCGTCGCCCCAGTCAGCCGCCGGCCCCGGCCCCCGTCGCCCCCTTCCGGCCAGCACCTCGCCCGCCGGCGCTGGCCCCTTCTCTCTTCGCCCCCGACGCCGCCGTGCCCGGCCCCATCCCCATTTTCCCCCGCTAGCCCCGGGCCCCTTCTCCCCCTTCCGGCCACC
>NC_041380.1:141960386-141979250 GCF_002162155.2 Triticum dicoccoides | reverse complement strand
CACCTCGCCCGCCGGTGCCGGCCCCTTCTTTCTTCGCCCCCGACGCCACCATGCCCGGCCCCGTCCCCGTTTGCCCCTGCCGTCCCCATACCTCGACACCGCACCACGTCCCACCTCGAGCAGCGGCGGCCTTCGGTAGCTCTACCCACAACGAAGGGTGGTGGGTGCTGGCCCTCATTGAAGGACTGCTCGCCGGGCACTGGACACGCCGAACGCAGGACGCCGGACAGGCTGCTCGCCGAATGTTTTTTTAATATTTACTAAGTTCTTTGCCAACCGTGATTTTAGGAGGCTGATGGCAAAGGTTGCGTTTGGCAGACGGCAAAGGGGAGGGCATCTTTGCCATCTGCTGGCAGACGACAAAGACCATTTATCTTTGCCATCAGACGGCAAAGTGCCCTTTGCCGTAGCTTATTCAGCCGGACCTGTTGTCGTCTGCTGGCTGAAGGTAAAGGTCTTTGCCGTCCGCCAGGCATGCCTTTGCCGTTAGCCATGGCGTGCGTCAAAGAAGTTTATTCCTGTAGTGAAAGGCATATCATTAGGATCATAAGAAACACTCTTATTAGCAAAAAAATTCATAAGTTCATCCATCTTTCCACTCAAAACATTAATCTCTTCCATCGCATGAACCTTTTTACTAGTAGATCTTTCGGTGTGCCATTGAGAATAATTAACCATAATATTATCTAGGAGTTTAGTAGCTTCTCCTAAAGTGATTTCCATAAAAGTGCCTCCCATGGCCGAATCTAAAAGATTTCTAGAAGCAAAATTCAATCCAGCATAAAAAATTTGTATGATCATCCATAAGTTTAATCCATGAGTAGGGCAATTACGTATCATTAATTTCATCCTCTCCCAAGATTGTGCAACATGCTCATGATCAAGTTGCTTAAAATTCATAATATCGTTTCTAAGGGAGATGATCTTAGCGGGAGGAAAATACTTAGAGATAAAAGCATATTTGCACTTATTCCATGAATCAATACTATTTTTAGGCAAAGGCGAAAACCAAGTTTTAGCACGATCTCTAAGCGAAAACGGAAATAGCTTCAATTTAAAAATATCATTATCCACATCTTTCTTCTCTTGTATATCACACAAATCAACAAAGCTATTTAGATGGGTCAGCATCTTCACTAGGAAGGCCGGAAAACTGATCTTTCATAATAAGGTTCAGCAAAGCAGTATTAATTTCACAAGATTCAGCATCAGTAAGAGGAGCAATCGAAGTGATACGAAAATCATTGTTGTTGGTATTGGAAAAATCACACAATTTATTATTGTATTGAGCCATCGTGACAAAAAATCCAACACACAAGCACACAAGAAAGAGGCGAATGGAAAAGAGGGCGAATAAAATGGCAAGGGTGAAGTAGGGGAGAGGAAAACGAGAGGCAAATGGCAAATAATGTAATGCGAGGGATAAGAGTTTGTGATGGGTACTTGGTATGTCTTGACTTGTGCGTAGATATCCCCGGCAACGGTGCCAGAAATGGCTTGTTGACGGGAGATCAAATCTTGACTTGACGTGGTGCAACTTCCCGGGCAATGGCGCCAGAAATCCTTCTTGCTACCTGATACGTCTCCAACGTATCTATAATTTTTGATTGCTCCATGCTATTATATTATCTATTTTGGATGTTAATGGGCTTATTTTTACACTTTTATACTATTTTTTGGACTAACCTATTAACCGGAGGCCCAGCCCAAATTGCTGTTTTTTTGCCTATTTTAGAGTTTCGCCGAAAAGGAATATCAAACGGGGTCCAAATGGAATGAAACCTTCGGGAGCGTTATTTTTGGAACAAACATGATCCAGGAGACTTGGAGTGGACGTCAAGAAATCAATGAGGGGGCCATGAGGCAGGGGGCATGCCCACACCCCTAGGCGCGCCCTCCACCCTCGTGGGCCTCTCATTGCTCCACTGACGTACTTCTTCCTCCTATATATATCAATTTACCCCGCAAACATCCAGGAGCACCACGAAACCCTATTTCCACCGCCACAACCTTCTGTACCCAAGAGATCCCATCTTGGGGCCTTTTCCGGAGCTCCGCCGGAGGGGGCATTGATCACGGAGGGCCTCTACATCAATTCCATGGCCCCTCCGATGATGTGTGACTAGTTTACTTCAGACCTTCGGATCCATAGCTAGTAGCTAGATGGCTTATTCTCTCTCTTTGGATCTCAATACAAAGTTCTCCTCGATTCTCTTGGAGACCTATTCGATGTAATCTTCTTTTGTGGTGTGTTTGTCGAGATCCGATGAATTGTGAGTTTATGATCAAGTTTATATATGAACAATATATGAATCTCCTCCGAATTCTTTTATGTATGATTGGTTTATCTTTGCAAGTCTTTTCGAATAATCAGTTTGGTTTGGCCTACTAGATTGATCTTTCTTGCAATGGGAGAAGTGCTTAGCTTTGGGTTCAATCTTGCGGTGCTCGATCCCAGTGACAGAAAGGGAACTGACACATATTGTATTGTTGCCATCGAGGATAAAAAGATGGGGTTTACATCATATTGCATGAGTTTATCCCTCTACATCATGTCATCTTGCTTAAGGCGTTACTCTGTTCTTATGAACTTAATACTCTAGATGCATGCTAGATAGTGGTCGATGTGTGGAGTAATAGTAGTAGATGCAGACTCGTTTCGGTCTACTTGTCTCGGACGTGATGCCTATATACATGATCATACCTAGATATTCTCATAATTATTCACTTCTCTATCAATTGCTCGGCAGTAATTTGTTCACCCACCGTAATACTTATGCTTTCTTGAGAGAAGCCACTAGTGAAACCTATGGCCCCGGGTCTATTCTCCATCATACAAGTTTCCAATCTACATTATTTTGCAATCTTTACTTTCAATCTATATCATAAAAATACCAAAAATATTTATCTTATTATTATCATCTCTATCAGATCTCACTCTTGCAAGTGGCAGTAAAGGGATTGACAACCCCTTTATCGCATTGGTTGCGAGGTTCTTATTTGTTTGTGTAGGTACGAGGTGACTCACGCGTGGTCTCCTACTGGACTGATACCTTGGTTCTCAAAAACTAAGGGAAATACTTACGCTACTTTACTGCATCACCCTTTCCTCTTCAAGGGAAAACCAACGCAGTGCTCAAGAGGTAGCAAGAAGGATTTCTGGCGCCGTTGCCGCAGAGATCTACGCCAAGTCAAGACATACCAAGTACCCATCACAACTCTTATCCTTCGCATTACATTATTTGCCATTTGCCTCTTGTTTTCCTCTCCCCCACTTCACCTTTGCCTTTTCTTCGCCTTCTTCCCATATGTATATTTGTCTGTGTTTCCATGTGCCTTCTATTTGCTTGCATCTTTGCTTGCTAAAAAATTATTGATATGGATCCACTTAAAGTGTTCTAGTTGGATCATCTTTGATCCTTATGCGCTCGTGCTGAAACCCCAACTAGTCTAGTTGATGGGAAATCTTTAGATGAGCATGCTCATTTTGTGTGTCACCGTTTGTCTGAAAAAGGGAGACTCTTATGGGATCAAATAAACAGATTGCTATGTTATACTTGGAATCTTTGTGAAATTTGTGATTTTACTTGTTGCTCTAAGAACCCTCAAAACACCTTCCCTGCCTATGTGAGTTTAATGAAAATATAATCTTATCTTCTTATGCAAAGGGTGTTTATAGCTACTACGATATCGAACAGATTGAAGAATTTGTTGCTTTTAAGGGTGCTTATGAAGTTGCTTCTTTGATTGAAAAGTATGATATTACTCTCTACGAATCTGAAATTTTTGACATACTTAAATATTGCTATGAAAACTATGTTCATAATGTCTATGTTAAGGAATTTATTGAGAGAATGACTGTTGCTTTGGAATAAAATAATGATATGCATGAATCTATAGATAATTATGATTCTGATGATTTGAATGAAATATCCCTTGATGAACATGATGCTTGCTATTCTTGTGGCCATGATGCCAATATTTATGAAGATGAATTTGCTATAGTTCCTTATATTAAACATGAGATCGTTGCTATTGCACTCATACTTGATAGTTCCTTCGATGAAAACCATGATTGCAATGATGTTATTATAAATTCTCTTAATGTCAATTGTGTTAATGATATGCAAAACCCCAAGCTTGGGGACACTAGTTTTGCTATGACTACTATTTGTTGCAATGATCATGATGATATTATTGAAACTGAAACTGATGATATTATTGAAACTGAAGATTATGATTCTCCCCCTAGATACGAATTGCATGTTGTACCTAAGGGTTATATTATGGATGAAGAAACTTCTAGAGACTTTTTTGCTTGCAATGATAGAGATGATCTTAAGAAACTGTTAGCTAAGCTGGAAGAAAAGTCTTTGAATGCTAGAATGCAATATGATCCTAAGTTTGCTACTTCACCTATCTTTGTTACTGATGAGGATTATGAATTCTCTGTCGTTCCTGAGTTAATTACTTTGGTTGAATCTGATCCTTTTCATGGTTATAAATCCAAAACTATTGTGGCACATCTTACTAAATTGAATGATATGGGCACCCTGCTTGCTCATGAGGAAAAAATTCGCTATTACTATATTCTTAAATTGTTTCCTTTCTCATTAAAGGGTGATGCTAAAGTATGGTTTAATTCTCTTGCTCCTGGTTGTGTGCATAGTCCCCAGGATATGATTTACTACTTCTCTGAAAAGTATTTCCCTGCTCATAAGAAACAAGCTACTTTAAAGGAAATATTTAACTTCGTGCAAATTGAAGAAGAGAGCCTCCCACAAGCTTGGGGGAGGCTTCTCCAATTACCTAATGCTTTGCCTGATCATCCTCTCAAGAAAAATGAAATACTTGATATCTTTTATAATGGACTAACTAATGCTTCCAGAGACCACTTGGATAGTTGTGATGCTTGTGTTTTCAGGGAACAAACTGTTTAGCAAGCTGAATTGCTATTGAATAATATGTTGGGGATCGTAGCAGAAATTTAAAATTTTCTACGCATCACCAAGATCAATCTATGGAGTAATCTAGCAATGAGGGAAAGGAGAGTGCATCTACATACCCTTGTAGATCGCTAAGCGGAAGCGTTGCAAGAACGTGGATGAAGGAGTCGTACTCGCAGCGATTCAGATCGCGGTTGATTCCGATCTAAGCGCCGAACAACGGCGCCTCCGCGTTCAACACACATGCAGCCCGGTGACGTCTCCTACGCCTTGATCCAGCAAGGGGAGAAGGAGAGGTTGGGAAGACTCCGTCCATCAGCAGCACGACGGCGTGGTGGTGGTGGAGGAGCGCGGAACTCCAGCAGGGCTTCGCCAAGCACTACGAGAAACGAGGAGCGAGAGAGGTAGGGCTGCGCCAACAGGGGAAGAACTTCGTGTGTGGGCTGCCCCTTTGCCTCCACTATATATAGGGGGAGAGGGAGGGCTGCGCCCCCACCTAGGGTTTCCACCCTAGGTGTGGCGGCAGCCCCAATCCCCATCTGGGGTGGCGGCGAAGTGGGAGGAGAGGGAGGCGCACCAGGCATGGGCCTTAGGGCCCATCTGCCCTTAGGGTTTGCCCCCTCTTCTCTCTAGGCGCATGTGCCTTGGTGGGGAGGCGCCCCAGCCCACCTGGGGGCTGGTCCCTTCTCACACTTGGCCCATGTATGCCTCCGGGGCCCATGGCCCCTCCCGGTGGACCCCCGGACCCCTCCGGTGGTCCCGGTACACTATCGGTGATGCCCGGAACACTTCCGGTGGCCAAAACCATACTTCCTATATATTAATCTTTACCTTCGGACCATTCCGGAACTCCTCGTGACGTCCGGGATCTCATCCGGGACTCCGAACAACATTCGGTAACCGCGTACATACTTTCCCTATAACCCTAGCATCATCGAACCTTAAGTGTGTAGACCCTACGGGTTCGGGAGTCATGCAGACATGGCCGAGACAACTCTCCGGTCAATAACCAACAGCGGGATCTGGATACCCATGTTGGCTCCCACATTCTCCACGATGATCTCATCGGATGAACCACGATGTCAAGGATTCAATCAATCCCGTATACAATTCCCTTTATCTATCGGTACGATACTTGCCCGAGATTCGATCGCCGGTATCCCGATACCTTGTTCAATCTTGTTACCGACAAGTCTCTTTACTCGTTCCATAACACATCATCCCGTGATCAACTCCTTGATCACATTGTGCGCATTATGATGATGTCCTACCGAGTGGGCCCAGAGATACCTCTCCGTTTACACGGAGTGACAAATCCCAGTCTCGATTCGTGCCAACCCAACAGACACTTTCAGAGATACCCGTAGTGCACCTTTATAGCCACCCAGTTACGTTGTGACGTTTGGCACACCCAAAGCACTCCTATGGTATCCGGGAGTTGCACAATCTCATGGTCTAAGGAAATGATACTTGACATTAGAAAAGCTTTAGCATATGAACTACACGATCTTGTGCTAGGCTTAGGATTGGGTCTTGTCCATCACATCATTCTCCTAATGATGTGATCCCGTTATCAACGACATCCAATGTCCATGGTCAGGAAACCGTAACCATATATTGATCAACGAGCTAGTCAACTAGAGGCTTACTAGGGACATGGTGTTGTCTATGTATCCACACATGTATCTGAGTTTCCTATCAATACAATTCTAGCATGGATAATAAACAATTATCATGAACAATGAAATATAATAATAACTAATTTATTATTGCCTCTAGGGCATATTTCCAACATTCTCCCACTTGCACTAGAGTCAATAATCTAGTTCACATCGCCATGTGATTAACACTCACAGGTCACATCGCCATGTGACCAACATCCAAAGAGTTTACTAGACTCAATAATCTAGTTCACGTCACTATGTGATTAACACTCAATGAGTTGTGGGTTTGATCATGTTATGTTTGTGAGAGAGGTTGTAGTCACCGGGTCTACAATATTCAGATCCCTATGTTTTTCGCAAAACTTTATGTCATATCGTAGATGCTGCTACCACGTTCCACTTGGAGCTATTCCAAATTGCTGCTCCATTATACATATCCGGTATCTCTACTCAGAGCTATCCGGATAGGTGTTAAGCTTGCATCGACGTGACTCTTTACGTCGAACTCTTTATCACCTCATAACCGAGAAACATTTCCTTATTCCTCTAAAGATAATTTTGACCACTATCTGGTGACCACTCCTAGATCACCTTTGCACCCTTTTGCCAGACATGTGGCAAGGCACACATCAGGTGTGGTACTCAGCATGGCATACCGTATAGAGCCTATGACAAAAGCATAGGGGACGACCTTCGTCCTTCCTCTTTCTTCTGCCGTGGTCAAGCTTTGAGTCTTACTCAACTTCACACCTTACAACTCAGGTAAGAACCCCTTCTTTGACTGATCTATTTTGAACTCCTTCAAAAACATGTCAAGGTGTGCATTCTTTGAAAGTATCATCAGGCGTCTTGATCTATCTCTATAGATCTTGATGCCCAATATGTAAGCAGCTTTATCCAGGTCTTCCTTTGAAAATCACTCTTCAAACAACCGTTTATGCTTTCCAGAAATTCTACATTATTTTGGATCAACAATATGTCATCCACATATACTTATCAGAAATGTTGTAGTGATCCCACTAACTTTCTTGTAAATACAAGTTTCTAGCAAACATTGTATAAACCTAAAAGCTTTGATCACTCCATCAAAGCATATATTCCGACTTCGAGATGCTTGCTCTAGTCCATAGAAGGATTGCTGGAGCCAGCATACCTTTTAGCATCCTTAGGATCGACAAAACCTTTTATTGTATCACATACAACTTTTTCTTATGAAAACTAGTAAGAAAACTTGTTTTTGACATCCATCTGTCAAATTTCATAATCGAAAAATACAGCTAATGCTAACATGATACCGATGGACTTAAGCATCTCTACGGGTGAGAAATTCTCATCGTAGTCAACTCCTTGAACTTGTGAAAAGACTCTTTCCCACAAGTCGAGCTTCATAGATGGTAACATTACCGCCCACGTCCGTCTTCCTCTTAAAGATCCATTTATCTCAATGGCTTGACAATCATCGGGCAAGTCCACCAAAGTCCATACTTTGTTCTGATACATGGATCCTATCTCGGATTTCATGGCTTCTAACCATTTGTCGGAATACAGGCCCACCATCGCTTCTCCATAGCTCGTAGGTTCATTGTTGTCTAACAACATGATATCTAAGACAGGATTACCGTACCACTCAGGAGTAGTACATATCCTTGTCGACCTACAAGGTTCGATAGCAACTTGATCCGAAGCTTCATGGTCACTATCATTAACTTCCTATTCAATAGACGTAGGCGCCACAGAAAATATCTTTCTGTGTTGCATCACTCTCTGGTTGAAGTAAAGGTTCGACAACCTCATCAAGTTCTATCTTCCTCCCACTCAATTCTTTCGAGAGAAACTCCTTCTCGAGAAAGGACCCGTTCTTAGTGACAAATAATTTGCCCTCGGATCTGAGATAGAAGGTATACCCAACTTTCACCTTTGGGTATCCTATGAAGATGTGTTTGTCCGCTTTGGGTTCGAGCTTCTCCGGCTGAAGCCTTGAGCATCGCAGCCCAAAACATTAAGAAATGACAACTTTGGTTTCTTGCCAAACCAATGTTCATACGACGTTGTCTCAACGGACTTATATGGTGTCCTATCTAAAGTGAATGCAGCTGTCTCTAATGCATAACCTCAAAATGAAAACGGTAGATCGGTAAGAGACATCATAGATCGCACCATATCTCATAAGGTTCGATTACGACGTCCGAACACACCATTACCCTGTGGTGTTCCAGGTGGCTTCAACTGTGAAACAATTCCACAATGTCTTAAGTGATTGCCAAACTCATAACTCATAAATTCTCATCGATCAGATCATAGGAATTTGATCTTCTTGTTATGATGGTTCTTAACTTCACTCTGAAATCGCTTGAACTTTTCAAGCGTTTCAGACTTGTGCTTCATTTAGTAAATATACCTATATCTACTCAAATCGTCAGTGAAGATGAGAAAATAGCGACATCCACCGCACGCTTCAATTCTCATTGGATCACACGCATCAGCATGTATGATTTCCAACAAGTCACTTGCCCGTTTCATTGTACCTGAAAATGGGGTCTTAGTCATCCTGCCCGCGAGGCATGGCTCGCATGTGTCAAGTGATTCAAAACCAAGTGACTCCAAACATCCATCGATATGGAGTTTCTTCATGCATCTTACGCCAATATGACCTAAGCGGCAGTGCCACAAGAAAGTGGTACTATCATTATTAACTCTACATCATTTGGCGTGAACATGTGTATTACCACGACCGAGATTCAATGAAACATTCACATAGGGTGCATGACCATGAAAGGTATTATTCATGTAAACAGAATAACCAGTATTCTCTAACTTAAATGAATAACCGTATTGCAATGAACATGATCTAATCATATTCATGCTCAACGTAGACACCTGATAACATTTATCTAGGTTCAATACTAATCCCGAAGGCAGATGGAGCGTGCGATGGTGATCTCATCAACTTTGGAAACACTTCCAACACACATCGTCACCTCGCCCTTAGCCAGTCTCCGTTTAGTCCATAGCTTTTGCTTCAAGTCACCAATAATAGCAACTGAACCAGTATCCAATACCCAGGTGCTACCAGGAGTACTAGTGAGGTACACATTAATAACACGTATATACTTTGTTGAAGTTTCCAGCCTTCTTATCTACCATGCATTTGGGGTAATTCTGCTACCAGTGACCGTTCCCCTTACAATAGAAGCACTTAGTCTCGGGTTTGGGTTCAACCTTGGGTTCCTTCACTGGAGCGGCAACTGGTTTGCCATCCATGAAGTTTCCCTTCTAGCCCTTGCCCTTCTTGAAACCAGTGGTCTTGTTAAACCATCAACACTTGATGCTCCTTCTTGATTTCTACCTTTTGCGGTCTTAAGCACCGCGAATAGCTCCGGGATCAACTCCATCCCTTGCATGTCATAGTTCATCACGAAGATCTAGTAGCTTAGTGATAGTGGCTAGAGAACTCTATCAATCACTATCTTATCTGGAAGTTTAACTCCCACTTGATTTAAGTGGTTGTAGCACCCAGATATTCTGAGCACATGCTCACTGGCTGAGCTATTCTCCTCCATCTTATTGGCAAAAGAACTTGTCAGAGGTCTCATACCTCTCAACACGGGCATGAGCCTGAAATCCCAATTTTAGCTCTTGGAACATCTCATATGTCTTATGGCATTCAAAGCGTCATTGGAATCCTGATTCTAAGCCGTAAAGTATGGTGCACTAAACTATCAAGTAGTCATCAGGATGTGTCTGTCAGGTGTTCACAACATCCACATACGAGGTTATAGGGGTTTGCATGTCGAGCGGTGCATCAAAGACGTAAGCCTTCTGTGTAGCAGTGAGGACACTCCTCGGACTACGGACCCAGTCCGCATCATTGCTTACAATATCTTTCAACTTGGTCTTTCTCTAGGAACGTATTGAAACAGGAAGCTACAACGTGAGCTATTTATCTACAACATATTTGCAAAGATAATTTAGACTATGTTCATGATAATTAAGTTCATCTAGTAAAATTATTTAATGAACTCCCACTCAGATAGACATCCCTCTAGTCATCTAAGTGAAACATGATCCGAGTCAACTAGCCCGTGTCCGATCATCACATGAGACGGACTAGTCAACATCGGTGAACATCTTCATGTTGATCGTATCTTCTATATGACTCATGCTCGACCTTTCGGTCTTCCATGTTCCGAGGCCATGTCTGTACATGCTAGGCTCATCAAGTCAACCTAAGTGTATTGCGTGTGTAAATCTGGCTTACACCCGTTATATTCGAACGTTAGAATCTGTCACACCCGATCATCACATGGTGCTTCGAAACAACGAACCTTCGCAACGGTGCACAGTTAGGGGGGACACTTTCTTGAAATTATTGCGAGCCTTGTTCAAGAATTCATCCGATTAACTAGTTAACTTGCCGATTAATCCCTACTCATAGGGTCACCGAGTAGCCGATAAACCAAAAAATCGTCCGATTAATTGATTAAATGGCTGATTAACTTGCCGATTAGCCGATTAATCCCCTACTCGCTAGCCAACTGAGCAGCTACCAGTTAACGATTTTCTCAACAATGATTGCGAGGGATCATCTTATTTAAGCTACCGTTGTTCTAAGCAAATAAGATGTAAAACATGATAAACATGACATGCAATCAAACAGTGACATGATATGGCCAATATCATTTGCTCCTTTTGATCTCCATCTTCGGGGCTCCATGATCATCGTTGTCACCGGCATGACACCATGATCTCCATCATCATGATCTCCATCATCGTGTCTTCTTGAAGTTGTCTCGTCATCTATTACTTCTACTACTATGGCTAACACTTTAGCAATAAAGTAAAGTAATTACATGACGTTTATGTTGACGCGCAGGTCATAAATAAATTAAGACAACTCCTATGGCTCCTGCCAGTTGTCATACTCATCGACATGCAAGTCGTGATTCCTATTACAAGAACATGATCAATCTCATACATCACATATATCATTCATCACATCCTTTTGGCCATATCACATCACACGGCACATGCTGCAAAAACAAGTTAGACGTCCTCTAATTGTTGTTGCAAGTTTTTACGTGGCTGCTATAGGTTTCTAGCAAGAACGTTTCTTACCTACGCCAAAACCACAACGTGATATGCCAATTTCTATTTACCCTTCATAAGGACCCTTTTCATCGAATCCGATCTGACTAAAGTGGGAGATACAGACACCCGCTAGCCACCTTATGCAACTAGTGCATGTCAGTCGGTGGAACCTGTCTCACGTAAGAGTATGTGTAAGGTCGGTCCGGGCCGCTTCATCCCACGATGCCGCCGAATCAAGATAAGACTAGTAACGGCAAGTAAATTGACAAGATCGACGCCCACAACAACTTGTGTTCTACTCGTGCATAGAAACTATGCATTGACCTAGCTCATGATGCCACTGTTGGGGATCGTAGCAGAAATTTAAAATTTTCTACGCATCACCAAGATCAATCTATGGAGTAATCTAGCAACGAGGGGAAGGAGAGTGCATCTACATACCCTTGTAGATCGCTAAGCGGAAGCGTTGCAAGAACGCAGATGAAGGAGTCGTACTCGCAGCGATTCAGATCGCGGTTGATTCCGATCTAAGCGCCGAACAATGGCGCCTCCGCGTTCAACACACGTGCAGCCCGGTGACGTCTCCTACGCCTTGATCCAGCAAGGGGAGAAGGAGAGGTTGGGAAGACTCCGTCCAGTAGCAGCACAACGGCGTGGTGGTGGTGGAGGAGCGCGGAACTCCAGCAGGACTTCGCCAAGCACTACGAGAGACGAGGAGGGAGAGAGGTAGGGTTGCGCCAACAGGGGAAGAACTTCGTGTGTGGGCTGCCCCTTTGCCTCCACTATGTATAGGGGGAGAGGGAGGGCTGTGCCCCCACCTAAGGTTTCCACCCTAGGGGTGGCGGCAGCCCCAATCCCCATCTGGGGTGGCGGCCAAGTGGGGGGAGGAGGAGGCGCACCAGGCATGGGCCTTAGGGCCCATCTGCCCTTAGGGTTTGCCCCCTCTTCTCTCTAGGCGCATGGGCCTTGGTGGGGAGGTGCCCCAGCCCACCTAGGGGTTGGTCCCTTCTCACACTTGGCCCATGTATGCCTCCGGGGCCCGTGGCCCCTCCCGGTGGACCCCCGGACCCCTCCGGTGGTCCCGGTACACTACCGGTGATGCCCGAAACACTTCCGGTGGCCAAAAGCATACTTCCTATATATCAATCTTTACCTCTGGACCATTCCAGAACTCCTCGTGACATCCGGGATCTCATCCGGGACTCCGAACAACATTCGGTAACCGTGTACATACTTTCCCTATAACCCTAGCGTCATCGAACCTTAAGTGTGTAGACCCTACGGGTTCAGGAGTCATGCAGACATGGCCGAGACAACTCTCCGGTCAATGACCAATAGCGGGATCTGGATACCCATGTTGGCTCCCACATGCTCCACGATGATCTCATCGGATGAACCACGATGTCAAGGATTCAATCAATCCCGTATACAATTCCCTTTGTCTATCGGTACGATACTTGCCCGAGATTCGATCGTCGGTATCCCGATACCTTGTTCAATCTCGTTACCGGCAAGTCTCTTTACTCATTCCGTAACACATCATCCCGTGATCAACTCCTTGATCACATTGTGCACATTATGATGATATCCTACCGAGTGGGCCCAGAGATACCTCTTCGTTTACACGGAGTGACAAATCCCAGTCTCGATTCGTGCCAACCCAACAGACACTTTCAGAGATACCCGTAGTGCACCTTTATAACCATCCAGTTACATTGTGATGTTTGGCACACCCAAAGCACTCCTATGGTATTCGGGAGTTGCACAATCTCATGGTCTAAGGAAATGATACTTGACATTAGAAAAGCTTTAGCATACGAACTACACGATCTTGTGCTAGGCTTAGGATTGGGTCTTGTCCATCACATCATTCTCCTAATGATGTGATCCCGTTATCAATGACATCCAATGTCCATGGTCAGGAAACCGTAACCATGTATTGATCAACGAGCTAGTCAACTAGAGGCCTACTAGGGACATGGTGTTGTCTATGTATCCACACATGTATCTGAGTTTCCTATCAATACAATTCTAGCATGGATAATAAACGATTATCATGAACAATGAAATATAATAATAACTAATTTATTATTGCCTCTAGGGCATGTTTCCAACATAATATATTGAGTAATGATAATGATTGGACACTTCCTGAACCAACTCCTAAGCCAGCCTCGAAGGAAAGAGGTATTCTATTTCTCAGTCCCGAAGGTATGCAAGAGGCAAAGAAATCTATGAAAGAAAAAGGTATTAAAGCTGAAGATGTTAAGAATCTACCGCCTATTGAGGAAATACATGGTCTTGATAACCCGACACTGGTAGTAGAGGTAAACTCTCTCTATAGATTTGATGAAGGTGATATTCCTTATAATAAGTCTGCTAGTCAATGCTTGGATGAGTTTGATAATTTTATTGTTAAACAAGAAAACTTCAATGCTTATGTTAGTAGACAACTGAAATGTAATGCTCACATGCTTGACTACTTGGGTGATTATATGAGTAGAACTGTTAATGATCTTAAGCTTATTAGTAAACATGCTTCCATGGTTACAACTCAAGTAGAACAAGTACTTAAGGCACATGATGATTTGCTTAATGAGTTGAATAGTAAGAATAATGATAATGTTGTTAGGGTTATGACTAGAGGTGGTAAAATGACTCAGGAACCTTTGTATCGTGAAGGACATCCTAAGAGAATTGAGCAAGATTCTCAGAGAATTAATGCTGGTGCACCTCGTCCTTCTAATAAAAAGAAAAAGAAAACTGATAGGACTTTGCATGCTTCTAGTGAACCTGTTATAGACACACCGGAGAACCCCAATGATATTTCTATTTCTAATGCGAACCCACAAGGAGCTAAAGGTAAGATCAATATTCTCTCAAGTCCTATCTGCCACTGATACGACTCTACATACACCGAACGTTTGATTCCATCTAGAAATGAGAAATAAAACTACGCTGTGGGTATGAAGAGGGTAGCTTTGCAGGATACCAGAGAGCTAAAATATAGAAATAGGTGTTGTTAACATAAAGTTAGAATATACTATTATATATTATAAATAGTGAGTGTGGAATAATTATGGACCGGTGTACGGAATTGTCCTAGGCAATTGTTAACAAGATCGGTAATCATTATTGCAATTTTATATGAGGGAGAGGCATAAACTAACATACTTTCTCTACTTAGATCATATGCACTTATGATTGGAACTCTAGCAAGCATCTGCAACTACTAAAGATCATTAAGGTAAAACCCAACCATAGCATTAAAGTATCAAGTCCCCTTTATCCCATACGCAACAACCACCTTACTCGGGTTTAAACTTCTGTCACTCTAGCAACCCACTATAAGAGAATCATGAACATATTGCAACACCCTACAACGGGAATCCTTCACGTGTGCATGGCACGGAAGGCACCATAGGACATCACCAAAATAAAACATACAACTCAAACCAATCTAGATCATCAATCAACCCAAAAGAGAAAGAAATCTACTCAAAACATCATACGATGGCAACACATCATTGGATCATAATATGTGGCATAAAACATCATGTTAAAGTAGGGGACTACAACAGGGTGCGGGAGAGTGGACTGCTTAAAAGAGATGAGGAAGGTGATGAAGATGATGATGTTGCTGAAGACGATCACCGCGGCGATGGTGTCCCCGGCGGCACTCCGGCGCCACTGAGAGAGAGGGGGAGAGAGTCTCCCCCTTGTGCTTCCTCCTCCATGGCCTCCCCCTAGATGGGGAGAGGTTCTCCCTCTGGTCCTTGGCCTCCATGGTGATGATGGCTCCCTCTGGCTTCCTCCTCCATGGCCTCCGGTGATGATGGCCCCCTCCGGAAGGGTGCCAGAGAGGGCCTAGATTGATTTTTCGTGGCTACAAAGGCTTGCGGCGGCGGAACTTTCGATCTAGGGTTCTTTTTGGGGGTTTTGGCATTTGTAAGAATTTTTGGCATCGGTCTCACGTCAAGGAGGTGCCCGAGGGGCCCACAAGACCTCAGGGCGCGCCCCTGGCTTGTGGACTCCTCGGTCACCACCTGGTCCAGCTCTTGTGCTTCGGGGGTCTCTTTTGATCCATAAAAAATCACCATAAATTTTCAGCCCATTTCGAGAACTTTTATTTCTGCACAAAAAAAAACGACATCACGGTAGTTCTGCTGAAAACGGCGTCAGTCCAGGTTAGTTCTAACCAAATCATACCAAAATCATATAAAATTGTTGTAAACATGGCATGAATACTTCATAAATTATAGATACGTTGGAGACGTATCAGCCGCCGCCCCACGGTTCTTCTCCCGACTGCACCAACCCTCGTCATCGCTGCGTCGCCCCTTCGAGCCGTGGTGCCGCGGCCCGTGGTCCACCGCCGCCCCGAGGCCGTCCGCTCTAGGCCGTCCCCGTGGCTGCACCGACCCTCGCGCCACCGATGCGTCGCCCCGTCAGGCCGTAGCGAGTGTGGCACATGGTCCACGTCGCCGTCCCGAGACCATTCCCGCGGTTGCACCGACTCGGATTTCGTCGCTGCGCCGCCCATCCGGGTCATAGCGCCGCGGCCCGCGGTCCCCACCGCAGCCCGGACCTGCCCGCCGCGTCGCCCCTTCAGGCTGTAGCGTCGCAATCCCGCAGTCCACTCCGCCGTCCCTGCGCGTCAACCTCCCGTGGTATGCGTTGTGTCGTCTTCCTCGGCACGGGAACACCACCGTCCGCGCTGGTCTTCGTCACGCTGTCGGGCTCCTCATCTACTTCGAGCATCGTCGTCGTGCTCCTTACCAAGCCGCCGCCCGTCCACCCCCTTCATCTTCGTCCAGCACCAGTCCGTCGCCAGCGACACCGTCATCTACCCCGCCAGCTTCATCTACGCCGAGCACTGTTGGTGACATCGGCCCCGCGCCGATTGGCGCTGGAACCGTTGTCGAGTCCTTCTCTGCTGGCCTCTCCAACTTCTCTGACATGGTGTACAGCTCGTGCAGGTCCCAGTCTACGCATGCCCGGTGCTGGCAACACCGATGCGTGCCTTCGTCCACGATATGTCGCCGAGCCTGGCAAGCCTAGAGCGGCGCTTCGTCAACTTTGTCTTCGTCCGTCTACGCATGCCGGTACTGGCAACCCCGATGTGTGCCTTCATCCATGATGTGTCCCTGGGCCTGGCAAGCCTGGAGCGGCGCTTCGTCAACTTCGTATTCGTCCGTCTATGCATGCTCGGTGCTGGCAACACCGATGTGTGCCTTTGTCCATGATGTGTCCCTGAGCTTGGCAAACCCGCCGTGCCACGTCGTCAACAACGTCTTCTTCCCGACGCACCACTACTTCGACACCACTGCGCGCATGACTAACTCAGCGCCTCCTTGCGCCCGCGGCTCCACGGTGACTTCCTCGACACCAGCCACCCCGACTCGACATCGACCACGACATTCTTTGCACGGCTACACCACCCTACGCTCTCGGCTACCTCGACAAACGGCACAAAAGGCTACCGCCTTGCTTGAGCAACCTCGTCGGTTTTCACTCCAGCCACGACTTCCGCGATGCATCGACTGTTACGACTCTGGGGGAGGGGGTGTCCGTCGGCTTGCCTTCGGATTCTTCTCCAGTCTCTCCGTCTGCGTCGCTACCGTTGTGACTGCGGGGGATGTTGAGTATATGATTATTAGGAAGTATAGGATAGACTAGGATTTTGTTCTGCCTTGTCTTGTACTTCAAGTTTATCATTTTGTACTCCTATATATATATGCCCATGAGGATCAAGCAATACAATCAACGATTCCACCAATCCCTCTCCATCCTTCTAACATTTCGCAATCTAGCCCCCAAAGTCACACCAAACCATTTGTAGCGGCTTATACACACAGTGGAGCCGAACCAAACGCAGATTTCAAACACTTAAAATCGTTTGGAGTACCCCATACACACAGTGAGTGAAGCCAAACAATTTGACTTCATTAAGTGTAGGAATCACTTGGAACGGTTTGGCGTGACTTCCAGGACCAGATTCAGAAATAAATTTTGAATGGGATCAATGAAATAATTAATTAAGGTCAAGAAAGGGTCATTTAGTATATAACCAATACCAACTGCTGCTAAAGAAAGTCACCCACCAATCCCACAACTGGTAAATAAAAGACGTTGCCGGTGAAGGATCGAGCCACACAGCTCAGAGTCACATGCCACGTGATCCACAAAACGCGGTGACAAGCCAGCAAGCGCATGCATGCACCGGCCCTACTACGTACGCAAAACCCTAGCTAGCCATCTACCTTGGCCCTAGCCAATCAATCACTCAACAGCAAGCCCAGCCCGGCCCGGCTTGGCCCGGCCCTGCCTGTCTCCCTCCAAAGCCCTATAAAAGGCACCCCTTCTCCCCAGTGTATCAGTGTGCCTTGAGCTCATCGATCGTTCACTAGCTACACACACATCACGTAGTCAGGCTAAGCTAGGAAGAAGCACTCGCCCTCGGCGAGCATGGCGGCGGCCGGATCAGCTGCTGCTGGTCGTCCCAAGTTGGGGGAGGAGAAGCTGATCATCCGACCGGAGAAGGTGCGGTTCATCGACATCCTGTCCCTGCTGATCCTGCGCCGGCCCATCACCAGCTATGCCTTCGTCGACGCCGGCGACCAGACGACCCGCGACGTCGGCATCACGCCGGGCGACATCTTCGTCACGCTCACCGAGATCATCCAGAAGGCCCTCGCTGCTGCCTACTACCCGGCAAAGATAATCGGGGCCATCGTCGAGCTCCTCCTCAACTTCTTCGCCCTCAACGGAGGCCTGCTCGGCATCATATGGAACATCATCAGATGTACGTATTCACAGTATATCATATGACCATCTTGACCCTAATTAACTCATGCACTATCAACTTGAAATGGGAGCTAACACAAATTGAGACGAATATATGTACATGTGCACGACGCCAAGCTGATGATCAATTCCAGTTTAGCTGAACTTGATTTAATTTGAGTCACAAAATAAATTTACTATGTACAAACGTGTAGCGTGTTTAACTATAATCAAGTAAATGAGTAAAGGACCAACAAATTGACGACATGGATATATAAAGGTATGGAACCATGTGTAATGACTGCATGTGGTAAGTTTATCTACATGGACGACCCAGAACGACACCATGTATGATCCTCTCTCTCTCTCTCTCTCTCTCT
>NC_041380.1:141908566-141960043 GCF_002162155.2 Triticum dicoccoides | reverse complement strand
TTTTTCTGTCTTACTATGTGCCATTCTCCATGCAAGTTGTTTCACATATTTCCTTCACACGTAATATTTTTATGTTTTGTTGTCAAATTAACTAAAGTTCGCCGTATTCTCACTATTTCTCCTTCTTCTTCTTCTTATATTTGTCTTGTGTGTGTGTGTGTGTGTGTGTGTGTGAGGTTTTTCTTTATGGTTGTTTCCAAGTGCTAGAGTGTTAATTTAATCAAGTTTAAGTACACATATGTGCTAAATCCTTACAACAACACATAAAACACACATATATAAATGTGAGTTCATATTTACCTTTTCTTTATGGGAAGAAGTCAGATTTATGTGACTTTTAACTGTTGATATATAACAAAAAAATGAATATATATCTTCACAATTCGGAAGATTAAATCATCCAGTATCCTCAACGTAACGATAGAACTTGCATTTGAAGACTGTGTCCATGTGTAAAAGTCATGCATGTGGAGGGTTTGTAAGCAAATGACACACCATCAACTCGTATTTTTTATTTGTTCCCAAGTGTCATGTCTGTTTTTCCTTTCTTTCGTATGACCAAGTTACTGTCCTAATCAACGCATGCCACATATAATATATGCATATTAATTGCCATGCATATTTCCACCATAGAAAACACTTAAGTCAGGATATGTATGCATGAGTACGTAGGAGTACAGTTGGTTAATGAAGCAGCTCGCCTGTACAACAAATTTTGCTAGTACTCCCTCCGTTTCAAAATAGATGACTCAATTTTGTACTAAAATTAGTATAAAGTTGAGTCATCTATTTTGGAACGGAGCATTTAGCAGCTGAACGTATCAGTACCTAACATGAATTGATAGCTCGTACTAGTCATTAAATCAAATGGAGCACGCATGCATGATAGCAACACCTGATCTGAATTGAATGCGCGTGGAATGGATGTAACGCATGACTTGATGCGCGCACTCCACATGCAGTTAAGCTGGTGATCCCGCGCCGGGAGGCGGCCAACTTCCGGACGATGATCGGGATGATCGACGGGAGGACAGAGCTGAAGCCGGCACCAGCAGCATCTGTCGGCGACATGCGGCAGCTGCAGGTGCTCGACGTTGTGGTCTCCGGCGAGGTGGCGGACCTTGAGAGCGGCGGGTACGTGACGGCTGGGACGCCCCTCGTCCTGCGCCAGTACCTCATCCTCGAGATCACAGTCATGGCGGCCAAGATCGCGTACGAGAACGCCGCCTTCGTCAAGAACGTGGTCAACAACGTGTGGAAGGTAACTAAAATTACACACATAAAATGATCAACAAAATCCTTTTCCTAAAAATATACTTACTCTACGTGCAGCAACGTAACTGCATACATTCTGATTATTAAAGGAAAAAACATTTAGAGACAAGTGAAATACAAGTGGACAGCTCAAATGATCTAATGCGTTTTTCGAAGAAAAAAATGATCTAATGCGTACAAGTTGGACTATATGTATGCATGAGAACAGGACGGCAGCTAACACTGCTCAACGGTAGCAAGGACATCAATCATTTTGGGACAAACATATACACATGCGGGGCTTTAATTTTTCTATGCCAATCTGCATGCATGAATCGATGCGCGGAGACAAGTGTCTGTACAAAAATATAGAGACATGTGGTTATTTTAGATCTGTTTTCCTATTGTGCAAAGTTATCATAGATCTGCTGACTCGTGCACAACTATGCACGGCCCCCAACGTCGGTGAATACAGGATGGATTTTCACGTAGCACATATAATTGTTTTCTAAAATGCTAAATTAACTGGAGATTGGATTACTAACTACCCCCAACCACCCCACCAAACCAAATCCCACACCAAGAAAATTTCACTGTGACTGCCCTGAATTTCACCGTAGGCCTCCACTGATATACGTGGACAAACTAGTAGAGATTTTCTTTCCCAACTGCATAATAATATTTCCTTCTAAGCCATGTAATCTTACATGTATATTAGCAGACATTTTAAAGAAGTTCGAATGATAACCAAGGAGCATTATATTTATATATCTAATTAGTAAGCTAATATATGTGCGCGGTAATTTGCAGTTCAATTTCGTGGGGTTCTACAACGGCTGGAACAGTAAGTATCAAAGCTAGCACGAATTAATCAAGAGATCGAGATGGTTAAACTACTTGGATCACCGAGAGAATTGCTAGTATTAATCTGTACGTATCTGCAGAGTTTCTCAAGGAGGACACGACACAGGCGTTCGTTTTCACAGATCGGGCCAAGGATGCGAGCGTGGTCGTGGTGGCGTTCCGTGGCACGGAGCCATTCAACATGCAGGACTGGTCGACAGACGTGAACCTGTCATGGCTGGGCATGGGCGCCATGGGCCACGTCCACGCCGGCTTCCTCAAGGCGTTGGGTCTCCAGGAGGAGGACGGCAAGGACACCAACCGCGCCTTCCCCAAGGACGCCCCCAACGGCGCCGCCCCCATCGGCAAGCACATCGCCTACTACAAGCTCCGCGAGGTGATCCGCGACCAGCTCAAGGCGCACCCGCAGGCGCGGCTCGTCATCACCGGCCACAGCCTGGGCGGCGCGCTCGCCGCCGTCTTCCCGGCGCTGCTGGCGCTGCACGGGGAGACGGAGATCCTGGGCAGGCTCGGCACCGTGCAGACCTACGGGCAGCCGCGCGTGGGCGACGCCACCTTCGTCAGCTTCTTCCGGGCCGAGGTGGAGAAGGCGACGGCCTTCTACCGCGTGGTGTACCGCTACGACGTGGTGCCGCGGGTGCCGTTCGACGCGCCGCCCGTGGCGGAGTTCACCCACGGCGGCTCCTGCGTGTACTACGACGGGTGGTACGACGGGAAGGTGCTCCCCGGCGACGCGCCCAACCCCAACTACTTCGACCCGCGATACCTGCTGTCCATGTACGGCAACGCGCTGGGGGACCTGCTCAAGGGGGCCTTCCTCTGGACGAGGGCCGGCAAGGACTACCGCGAGGGCCCCGTCTCCCTGCTCTACCGCGCCTCCGGCCTGCTCGTCCCCGGCCTCGCCTCCCACAGCCCGCGCGACTACGTCAACGCCGTCCGCCTCGGCCGTATCGCGCCCAAGTCACTCCTCTAAAAGTCTAACTCAGACCCACTGTGTGTGTACGACCACAAGAGAGAGAATTGGTGATGAATAAGTTGTTGTTTCGGTTGTGTCGTGTCGTGTCGTGTCGTATCGTGTGTGTGCTATATTAAGCCTAGTACGCTTACGTGTTCCCCTGTGTGCATGCCTGCCGCTCTGTCTCGGCAATAAATCGATCCAAGGCCTTTATGAATATAATGCAATTGAAGGAGCTACTAGTTGTGGTAATTACTTTCATCAATCAACCGTATAATTTGTCTTCAAGTGTTTCTCCTCATCATCACATAAAATTAATTTGGGTTTTTATCATTTATATGCCACCGGTTGTGTCTCACTATTCAGTTTTGCCACTAGGAATTTCAACCGCTCAAAAATGTCATCGCTTCGTTAGACACATGCTCAAAAATGTCACTATAGACACCACTATTATGATCTCAAATCTCTTTTGCCATGTTATAATGACATAAATACCTATGGACCAACATGCTAGCTCTCCCTCTACTATCTCACTACAATAAAGTGTGAGGCCTACTTGATCCCAACATCGTTCTTATTTTTCTGTCAAATTATTCGCTTGGTTACTCCTGACAAGTGGGTCCACACTTATCATTGTGAGATAGATAGAATTGATATGTGTGTCTAGGCTTATTTTTGTCATATAACATGGTCAACGGGTTTGACGTGAAAATAACAATGTCTAATGGCATTTTTAAGCAAACATCTAACCGAACTATGTCATTTTTTAGATATCTAATGATATTTTTGAGCAAACATCTCACAGGTCAGTGGCATTTTTGAGTAATTGTGACTTTTAATGGCAAAAGTGAGTAGAGAGACACAACTAGTGACATAAATATATACACTGTTGTATTTTTTTTCTAGAAGCACAGTACATAAATATATGCTCACATACCCTTGCTCCTATGAACACACACGTCACCCTACTCTTATAAACACATCCAAAATACATTGACATATGTGATTTGATATCAGGTGAACTGAAGATAGAATCATGCACTCATCGAAGAGGACGAAACAGAGCCATCCATGAACATGTAGTATCAATTATCAATCGATGTGCAGTTGCCAGTCGGATACGACCGATCTCATGCACTATCCCTGTCCTGATCCCCCGATCATGCATATCTTGCTACGTGCACCGTATAGGTCGCGCGCCAAATTGCATTGGTATTGACGACAATATATGTATGCACGTATGTACGTGTATGATAACCCTTTAGAATGTACTTCCTCCATCCTATAATATAAAAACGTTGTTAAAACTAATGTAGTGTCAAAAATGCTCTTATATTATTAGACGGAGGGAGTAATATGTAGCAACTCATCGTCGTTACGAGCATGGTCATATCTAGCACGTCACTGAGTTTTATTTTTTGAACACGGCACAGACACAAACACACGTATAAATGTGCATACATTCATTTTTATAAATGCATGCATGCATATTCTACTTCGATAAGCATGTGATAATTAGTAAGAGAGGCCAAAGACTACAATTGTTCCTGATATTTAAAGGATCAATACTGTAGCATGTCACTCTGGAGTACACTATGCTTTGGGGGTTGAATGGATGATTATCAACAATATTTATCCCTACCCGCAAAAAACCCATTTATCCCTCCATCTAAGTCTACTAAGCCCCGCTTGGAAATCTCCGCTACCAAGGAAAAGAGGTGTGCTTTGGAGAAGCTTTCTATTTTTCTTTTGGCGGTTTTGCTAAACGTTAGGTGCCTGGAATTTTTTTTATGGTGCCGCATTAGTCACTTTTTGCAAACCGTAGCGCGAGGCCGAAGGCGAGGACCGCATGAGAAGCGCGGCCAATGAGCATTGCCGAAGGCATGCCATCGGTGGATATAGATGGAAGACGGTTACGATTTCTTCAAGAGTATGTCTATAATTTCTTATCCTTGCTTGAAAGCTCTTGTAAGGGTTGGTTTTATCTAACATGTATATTGATAGACCTTTCAGCAAAAAAATAACCCAACATATAACTAGAATTTAAGCACCTCGTAAATTAAAGCCGAACCTTAATTGTTAAAAGTGGTCTATGAAATAATTCTTCATAAAACAGAGTGCAAAAGAGAGAATTGCCTTGCCCACCACTCTACGGCCCTAAGTTGAGGACCTACAATTCCAGGATAGATTGAATAAATGAAACAAAAATGTAAAGTACTTTCCTTTGCGGGGAGTAAAAGTACTTAGTTATACGGATCGATATTCTTGGATATAATATTAAACTGTCACATGCATATAATAATTAAAATGCTTAAACCTTAATCGTCGCAATCTGTTGGAAAGAGGGTTAGATTTTAGGGAAAGCGAATAAATTTAGGTGTTTCTAGGTGAATGGACATTTTTTTTGGCTCTTTCTTAGGTGAATGAAAACCAAATGGTTTTTTTTTGTTGAGAATCAGATAAAAATTGGGTTTTTTTTCTTAGGAAACGGCAAAAATACCCATGATTCCTACTTAACGTTTATGCGCCAGTTCCTATTATTTTTGCAACTAACGCACACCCTCCATTCGACCTTCGGCTCGACCCATTAAACTTTTTTTCTCATTCACGCCATACATTAGCATCATTCTCTTGCCCCTACCCGTTTGGAGAACCATTTAGAAGGTTCCACAGGGTGTTTCCTGGTTTTTTTCCAGTGTTTGTTTTTCTCAATAAGTTTTTTTTCATTTTCGTTTTCTCTAAATTGCCAAGCTGTTTTCAAATTTGTGAGCTTTTTCCAAAGTTTTCGATCAGTTTTCAAATTCAATATTTTTTTCAAATTTATGAACATTTTTCAAAATCACAATAATTTTTAAAATTTCTGATTTTTTAAAATTCATGAATTTGTTTTGAATTCCATTTTTTCAAAATTATGATCTTTATTCAAAACATTAATTTTTTTCAAATTCACGAGCAATTTTCAAACTCATGATCTTTTTTCAAAATTATGAACCTTTTCCCAATTCTCGAACATTTTTCAAATTCATGAAGTTTTATAAACTACAAACTTCTCTCAAATTAATGACCTTTTAAAATTCAAAAAATATTTTTCATCAATAAGAAAACATCTGAATAAAAAACCAGTGGACCAATACACGTGTATATATCACAGAGCTAGTTGTAAGTGCATAAGTAATATAGCTAGCGGTCAAAGCTAATAGGCTGCGGGCCGTGTAGAGATCATGCGAGCGCCAATGCGTTCTGGAGCGGGGGCCGTATGTCTCGCTTATACCGGGAAGAAGGGAAGCCTGAAGTCACTAATTGAGGAGGACACCTTTTAAAGATCACTTCCACCTCAGCGGGTTGCGACAAGTGGCGCTGCATGTGCACCACTGGTCGCAACCTAGGAGTTTTCTCTTTTTGCAAGACCTGTTTATTTAAAACGTCTTATCTCTTAAACTGTGCGTCCAAATCTTAAACCGTTTTTACCGTTGGATTCCTCGCGTCGAGATCTTCAAAACTAGATCCCATGTTGATAGGTTTTCACAAACCATTTTCCTGAAAAAAACCAAACGAAAAAACCGAACAAAAGAATCGTGCCTCTCATGGAAAGAAAAAATAATAAAAACATGTTTTTTTTATTTCCGAGAGGCACGGTCGTGCCTCTCAGGGAAGCAAAACCGTGCCTCTCGTGGAAGAAAAAAAAAGAAAAAAAAATTCATTCATGCCTCTCGCAGAAGCAAAACCGTGCCTCTCACGAAAAAAAACGTGTTTTTTGTTTTTGAAAAGCGTGCCTCTCGCGGAAGCAAAACCATGCCTCTCGCGAAAACAAAACCGTGCCTCCAGCAGAAGGAAAAAACATGTTTTTTTATTCCGAGAGGCACGACCATGTTTCTTGCCAAAGCAAATCCGTGCTTCTCGTGGAAACAAAATCATACATCTTGTGGAAGCAAAAAAACATGTTTATTTGTGCCAAAAAAAGTTAGATTTTTTTTCAAAAGCTAAGTAAGACCGGTGGAAAGCCAAAAGGCCAAACAAACCGAAAAATGTCTAAAAAGCCGAAAACGCATGCGAAAGAAAAACAAAATCCGAAGGGACCGCCCAGAGAGCGACACGTGGCGGCGGTTGAGAGCACGCCAGGTGGCACGCTCGCAGCCCACCCCCAAGTTATCGCTGGGAGGCTCTCACAGGAATGCTCGTCAAGCAGTTGCTCCCAGGGAAAGGAAGAAGGTTCTTAGAGTTTATGGACAACTGAGTGCTTCTATCGTGAGTCCTGATGGAGTTCCAATGGGGCTTTGGACCTTTAATCAGGCATTAGCACGCCGAGAGCTGATGAGGATGATAGTGTTGCATGAATTGGCATTCTCATTGGTGGAGTATGATGGATTTAGAAGATTTGTCTCTAGTCTAAATCCCAGCTTCAAGATGATATGTAGAAAAACAGTGAAGGAGGACTGCATGAAAGCATTCAAGGAAGAGAAGAGAATTCTGCAAAGGATGTTCCAAAACTCCAAATTCAAGATTTCTTTGACCACGGACTTGTGGACATCAAATCAGACAGTGGGGTACATTTGCATCATAGCTCACTTCATTGATGGGGAGTGGAAGCAGCAGAAGAGGATAGTTAAATTTGCCGCTATGGAGACGCCGCACACATGAGCTGCAATGTTCAACATCATGGTGAATTTCATAAGAGAGTGGAACATTGGAGATAATCTCTTTGCTGTGACGCTAGATAATGCATCGAATAATGGTGCAATGATGAAGCTATTGAAGGCACATCTCCTGCTTAAGAAGATGTTACCTGGTGGTGGCAAGTTGTTTCACCAATGTTGTGCCGCCCATGTCATAAATCCGACATGTCAAGCAGGATTGAACTTCCTTGGTCCAGTGATCAACATGATACGTGAAACTGTGAAATACATTCGAAGCTCACTAAGTCGAAAGGAAAAATTTCAAGAAATCATTGAGCAACATGGTGTATCATGTGGGAGAACTCCAAGTCTTGATGTTCCAACTCGCTGGAACTCAACCTACATGATGATTGATATAGGAAAAGAGTATCGCGGAGTGTTTGACTCTTTGGCCATTCAAGATAAACAATATACCTTCAAGCCATCTTTTGAGGATTGGGGAAATGCCGAATATGTTTGCAGGCTACTGAAGGTATTTTATGAAGCCACTAATGTGATATCCGGCACAAAATATCCAACTGCTAACTTGTATTTCCATGAAACGTGTAAAGTGAAGCTGACCTTAGAGCAACAACATTATGAAGAGGATTCTGAGATGGGCACAACGGTCAAATATATGAAGAAAAAATTCAGAAGGTATTGGAAGATGACATGGTTGAGCCTTTGTATTCCAGTGATTTTGGACCCACAATTCAAGTTAAAATATATTGAGTTCCGATTTGGCCTAGAGTTTGGGAACGAAGCTGCAGCAATGATTGCTAAAATAAAAAATGTGTTCCAGGGTTGTTCAATGAATACCTCCAATTGAATGACAATGGATCGGATCCCATGTCACAAGGAGGTGGTGATGGCATGGTTGTAAGTGGTGAAGATCCTATGGATGATTGGGACCAACATGTCGCCCTCACTGTTTAATCAACAAATTTGGATTCTACCGAACTTGATTCGTACTTGTCAAAGGTACCCATCCGTCGAAGTGATCAATTCAATATCCTTGCATGGTGGCAGACGAACTCAGGTGAATACCCAACGCTAAGTCGCATGGCAGCAGATATCTTGGCGGCTCCTGCCTCTGCGGTGGCATCTGAGCCCGCCTTTAGCACAGGGAAGAGAGTCCTATCAGATTTTCAAAATCGAATGACCGCAACGACACTTGAAGCTCTTGTTTGCTTACAAGATTGGATAAGGACCAACGGTAAAGCCATACGACACAAGTTTCTTCTTTGTTTCTTGTTAATGCTTCAAGTTTACAAGTTTCTTCTTTTTTTTCTGCATCTAATACTCAACGTAGCTTGGGTTCAGTTCATGACATTATAATGGACTTACAAGGTATGAGAAACCTTCTGATGTATATAGTGCCATGTATATGAAAGTACACTTAAAGTATGAAGTCTGCTTTTTAATGAGGGATTTCATATCTATAGTTTATTCCAGGGAACTATTTGCAAGATGCAGCCCAAACATGTAGATGAATATATAGAGTGCTTTACACACAGAACTAGTGCTTTTTGTTTTTGGTTTCCCCAAGTTATACTTGATCTCTAATATATATATCTTTTTTCTATCAGATATGAATGTGTAGTTCAGATTCATTTTTTTCATCACCAAACTGTATTAAAAATATGCATTACTAACTAAAGTAACTTGATTAGAATATGTTGCGGAGTGGATGATGAGTAGTGTATAATGGATATTTAGAAGTGTATTTTCTTGCAAACCTGATCATGAATTGGTTTTCTGGAACACGCCTTTGCTACAAATAATATTCCACTGTTCACAAATATATTATTTAGTTTTTTAGGGATAAATATACTATTTAGTTGATGTGCACAGAATCACTCTTGTAACATTTCTTTGTAAATACAGATATCGAGGACTGATGCTTGTTGGAGCAATTGATGTTAAACCTCAAGCAGATGGTGAAGCAAAGATATGTTAGCTTTCTCTATAACCTACTGGATGTGAAAAGTTTAGCATGTTGAACCTGTAATATTTTGATCTTGTCTGAGTCTGTTGGATTGAGGTCATTAGCTTGACGTTCTTTGAAACTTGTAATCTTTTGATCTTGTTCGAATCTGTTGGATTGAGGTCTTTTGCTTGATGCTCTTTGAAACATGTAATCTCATGATCTCGCCATTTTACTAAATGTGAAAAGGTTAGACCTTTCATTTTACTGTATTGTGTACACGTTTGCTGACATATCTAATCTTTTGGGGACTTATTAGTAATTTGGCGAGGCCACAATTGTTGGACTGTGCAAACATTTGGTTCAAAAAATCTATAATCCTCTGGGTTGTGTAAAGATTTGCTAAATTCTGGGTCGGCCTCATGTACACAATGGGTCAATGGGGCCACAAAATTCTGATGAAATGGGCTGGCCCGTGGCCTCACATACTGACCTTGGGACCACGGGGCTAGGGCCAGGGCCGGGTCGGCCCATTCCCATTTTGACTCTTGGTCTAGCTTATCTGGGTCATGATGGAATAAAGGTTCCATTTTCTTGTAGCATGGCTACATGTTCTTCTCAAATATTGTTATGATATCATTTTGTGTTGTGTCCATTCGAGAGAGACCTGACTTGGTTGTTACAAGTCGAGGTAACTTGACATGCTCAAGGGACACGTGGAGCCGGTTGTCGAACTGAAGGCGCTCTACAACGAGACAATCCAGCGGTCCGTACATGGTGTCATGTCTAGGCTCCAATGACTGCCTCTTTGGCTACAACTACTAAGGTAAGTCCCTGGACTCTCCTTCCTTCCATGTTTGCTTTGGGAACTAACTTTCGATCTATGTTGTGTGCTCTGCTCTGAGGCGATGATATAGTGCTTATGGTTGCAAGTGCCTATGGTACTATGTTGTTAATGTTTCCATGCTCAGGTTTAGTGATATGCTCCCTGTTTAATGATCATGGCTTTGGTTTGTGGATGGTTATGCTTGGATTAACTGGATGTCATGGTTAAGCTTATTGATATGTGATATGTATCCAACGTATCTATAATTTTTGATTGTTCCATGCTATTATATTATCAACCTTGAATGTTTTATATGCATTTATATGCTATTTTATATGATTTTTGGGACTAACCTATTAACCTAGAGCCCAGTGCCAGTTTCTGTTTTTTCCTTGTTTTAGAGTATCGCAGAAAAGGAAAATCAAATGGAGTCCAATTGACCTGAAACTTCACGGAACTTATTTTTGGACCAGAAGAAGCCCACGGAGTATCGGAGATGGACCAGGAGAGTCCCGGGCTGCGCACGAGGGTGGGGGGAGCGCCCACCCTCTTGGGCGTGCCCCCCTGCCTCGTGGACAGCCCGAAGATCCACCGACGTACTTCTTCCTCCTATATATACCCATATACCCTAAAAACTTCGGGGAGCGGGATAGATCGGGAGTTCCGTCGCCAGAAGCCTCTATAGCTACCGAAAACCAATCGGGACCCTGTTCCGGCACCCTGCCGGAGGGGGAATCCCTCGCTGGTGGCCATCCTCATCATCCGGGCGCTCTCCATGACGAGGAAGGAGTAGTTCACCCTCGGGGCTGAGGGTATGTACCAGTAGTGATGTGTTTGATCTCTCTCTCTCGTGTTCTTGAGTCAGTACGATCTTGATGTATCGCGAGCTTTGCTATTATAGTTGGATCTTATGATGTTTCTCCCCCTCTACTCTCTTGTAATCGATTGAGCTTTCCCTTTGAAGTTATCTTATCGGATTGAGTCTTTAAGGATTTGAGAACACTTGATGTATGTCTTGCGTGGGATACCTGTGGTGACAATGGGGTATTCTATTGATCCACTTGATGTATGTTTTGGTGATCAACTTGCGGGTTGCGCCCATGAACCTATGCATAGGGGTTGGCACACGTTTTCGTCTTGACTCTCCGGTAGAAACTTTGGGGCACTCTGAAGTTCTTTGTGTTGGTCGAATAGATGAATCTGAGATTGTGTGATGCATATCGTATAATCATACCCACAGATACTTGAGGTGACATTGGAGTACCTAGGTGACATTAGGGTTTTAATTGATTTGTGTCTTAAGGTGTTATTCTAGTACGAACTCTATGATAGATTGAATGGAAAGAATAGCTTCGTGTTATTTTACTACGGACTCTTGAATAGATGGATCAGAAAGAATAACTTTCAGGTGGTTTCATACCCTACCATAATCTCTTTGTTTGTTCTCCGCTATTAGTGACTTTGGAGTGACTCTTGGTTTCATGTTGAGTGATAGTTATATGATCAAATTATGTTATTATTGTTGGAGAACTTGCACTAGTGAAAGTATGAACCCTAGGCCTTGTTTCAATGCATTGCAATACCATTTGTGCTCACTTTTATCATTAGTTACCATGCTGTTTTTATATTTTCAGATTACAAAAACCATTATCTACTATCCATATTGCACTTGTATCACCATCTCTTCGCCGAACTAGTGCACCTATACAATTTACCATTGTACTGGGTGTGTTGGGGACACAAGAGACTCTTTGTTATTTGGTTGCAGGGTTGTTTGAGAGAGACCATGTTCATCCTACGCCTCCCACGGATTGATAAACCTTAGGTCATCCACTTGAGGGAAATTTGCTACTGTCCTACAAACCTCTGCACTTGGAGGCCCAACAACATCTACAAGAAGGTTGTGTAGTAGACATCAAGCTCTTTTCTGGCATTGTTGTCGGGGAGGTTAGCGCTTGAAGGTATATCTTTAGATCTTGCAATCGAATCTTTTTGTTTCTTGTTTTAGCACTAGTTTAGTTTATAAAAGAAAACTACAAAAAATATGGATTTGAGTTTGCCTCATACACTTCAACTTTTTAATATGTTTCGTGAGTATGATGGAAAGGTTTGTGCTCAAGTGCTAGAAGAAGAATGCATTAGAATGTTTGGCACTAAATATTTGAATGATGTGCATGATTACAATGTTGTTAGTATGAATCCCTTGAATATTCATGATGCTAATGATATGCAAAGCCACAAGCTTGGGGAAGCTATGTTTGATGAAGATGATATTTTTTGTCCCCCAAGTTTTGATGAGCAAATTTATTATGATGAAAGCCTCCTATTTATGATGATTATATTGATGAAAGTGGATTTGGAGAGGTCATGACTTTATTTAGTGATGAATCCACTATTTTGGAAGAGGTTCCAATTGATTATGAGAACAAAGTTTTTATCTATGATGATTATTGTGATGACACATTTGCTATAAAGAATAATGATAACCATGAAACTTGTCATCATGATTTTAGTTTTCAATTGGATTATGCTTCACACGATAGTTATTTTGTTGAGTTTGCTCCCACTTCTATTCATGAGAAGAAATTTGCTTATGTGGAGAGTAATAAAATTTCTATGCTTGTAGATCATGAAGATCATGAAAAGAATAGAATTTTGCTTGTGTGGAGAGTAATAAAATTTCTATGCTTGTAGATCATGAAAAGAATAGAAATTTTATCAAGTTTAACGCCCCTAGCTAGGCATGATGATAATATCAAGTTTCCTCACAAGTATAACCAGCACCTAAAGCATTCTTTTCATGATCTACAAGCATAGAAATTTTATTACTCTCAACACAAGCAAAATTCTTCTCATGAATAATAGTGGGAGCAAACTCAACAAAATAATTATCATGTGAGGCATAATCCAATAGAAAATTAAAATCATGATGACAAGTTTCATGGATATCATTATTCTTTATAGCATACAAGTCATCAAAATAATCATCATAGATAGCAACTTTGTTCTCATAATCAATTGGAACCTCTTCCAAAATAGTGGATTCATCACAAAATAAAGTCATGACCTCTCCAAATCCACTTTCATCAATATAATCATCATAAATAGGAGGCATGCTTTCATCATAATAAATTTGCTCATCAAAACTTGGGGGACAAAAAATATCATCTTCATCAAACATAGCTTCCCCAAGCTTGTGGCTTTGCATATCATTAGCATCATGGATATTCAAGGAATTCATACTAACAACATTGCAATCATGCTCATCATTCAAAGATTTAGTGCCAAACATTTTAATGCATTCTTCTTCTAACACTTTGGCACAATTTTCCTTTCCATCATACTCACAAAAGATATTAAAAAGATGAAGTGTATGAGGAAAACTCAATTCCATATTTTTTTTGTAGTTTTCCTTTATAAACTAAAGTAGTGCTAAAACAAGAAACAAAAAAATTTGATTGCAAGATCTAAAGATATACCTTCAAGCGCTAACCTCCCCGGCAACGGCGCCAGAAAAGAGCTTGATGTCTACTACACAACCTTCTTCTTGTAGACGTTGTTGGGCCTCCAAGTGCAGAGGTTTGTAGGACAGTAGCAAATTTCCCTCAAGTGGATGACCTAAGGTTTATCAATCCGTGGGAGGCGTAGGATGAAGATGGTCTCTCTCAAACAACCCTGCAACCAAATAACAAAGAGTCTCTTGTGTCCCCAACACACCCAATACAATGGTAAATTGTATAGGTGCACTAGTTCGGCGAAGATATGGTGATACAAGTGCAATATGGATGGTAGATATAGATTTTTGTAATCTGAAAATATAAAAACAGCAAGGTATCAAGTGATAAAAGTGAGCACAAACGGTATTGCAATGCTAGGAAACAAGGCCTAGGGTTCACAATTTCACTAGTGCAAGTTCTCTCAACAATAATAACACAATTGGATCATATAACTATCCCTCAGGTTTAGGTCATATGTGGATGTGGGAAGGTAGTTGAGGGTTTTGGAGCATATCACTAAGCACTTTGAAGCAAGAACCTCATCAAGCAACACCTCATCCCCTCTTGATAGTATTGGCTTTTCCTATAGACTCAATGTGATCTTGGATCACTAAAATAGAAAATGTAGAGTCTTGATCTTGAAGCTTGAGCTAATCCTTTGTCCTTAGCATCTTGAAGGGGTTCCACATCCTTTAGTCCATGCCACTTAATTTGTTGAACTTGTCTGAAACATACTAGGTAAAAGTATTAGTCCAACAAGAGATATGTTGTCATTAATTATCAAAATCACCCAGGGAGCACTTATGCTTTCACCTAGGGTTCATACTTTCACTAGTGCAAGTTGTCTCAACAATAATAACATAATTGGATCATATAACTATCCCTCAACATGCAACAAAGAGTCACTCCAAAGTCACTAATAGTGGAGAACAAACGAGGAGATTATGGTAGGGTACGAAACCACCTCAAAGTTATCCTTTCTGATCGACCTATTCAAGAGTCCGTAGTAAAATAACATGAAGCTATTCTTTCCGTTCAATCTATCATAAAGTTCATACTAGAATAACACCTTAAGACACAAATCAACCAAAACCCTAATGTCACCTAGATACTCCAATGTCACCTAGATACTCCAATGTCACCTCAAGTATCCGTGGGTATGATTATACGATATGCATCACACAATCTCAGATTCATTTATTCAAACCAACACAAAGTACTTCAAAGAGTGCCCCAAAGATTCTACCAGAGAGTCAAGACAAAAACGTGTGCCAACCCTATGCATAGGTTCATGGGCGGAACCCACAAGTTGATCACCAAAACATACATCAAGTGGATCAATAGAATACCCCATTGTCACCACGGGTATCCCACGCAAGACATACATCAAGTGTTCTCAAATCCTTAAAGACTCAATCCGATTAGATAACTTCAAAGGGAAAACTCAATCCATTACAAGAGAGTAGAGGGGGAGAAACATCATAAGATCCAACTAGAATAGCAAAGCTCGCGATACATCAAGATTGTATCACCTCAAGAACACGAGAGAGAAAGATCAAACACATAGCTACTAGTACATACCCTCAGCCCCGAGGGTGGTCTACTGCCTCCTCATCATGGAGAGCGCTGGGATGATGAAGATGGCCACCGAAGAGGGATTCCCCCTCCGGCAGGGTGCCGGAATGGGTCTAGATTGGTTTTCGGTGGCTACGGAGGCTTCTGGCAGCGGAACTCCCGATCTATTGTGCTCCCCGAAGTTTTTAGGGTATATGGTTAGATATAGGAGGAAGAAGTACGTTGATGGATCTCCAGGCTGTCCACGATGCAGGGGGCGCGCCCAGGGGGTGGGCGCGTCCCCCACCCTCGTGGGCAGCCGGGGACTCTCCTGGTCCATCTCCGATACTCCGTGGGCTTCTTCTGGTCCAAAAATAAGTTCTGTGAAGTTTCAGGTCAATTGGACTCCGTTTGATTTTCCTTTTCTGCGATACTCTAAAACAAGGAAATAACAAAAACTGGCACTGGGCTCTGGGTTAATAGGTTAGTCCCAAAAATAATATAAAAGTGTATAATAAAGCCCATAAACATCCAAAACAGATAATATAATAGCATGGAACAATAAAAAATTATAGATACGTTGGAGACGTGTCAAGTTCTTTATGACTAATGTTGAGTCCATGGATTATACGCACTCTCACCCTTCCACCATTGCTAGCCTCTCTAGTACCGCACAACTTTCGCCGGTACCATAAATCCACCATATACCTTCCTCAAAACAGCCACCATACCTACCTATTATGGCATTTCCATAGCCATTTCGAGATATATTGTCATGCAACTCTCCACCGTTCCGTTTATTATGACATGCTCCATCATTGTCATATTGCTATGCATGATCATGTAGTTGACATTGTATTTGTGGCAAAGCCACCATTCATAATTCTTTCATACATGTCACTCATGAGTCATTGCATATCCCAGTACACCGCCGGAGGCATTCATATAGAGTCATATCTTGTTCTAAGTATCGAGTTGTAATTCTTGAATTGTAAGTAAATAAAAGTGTGATGATCATCATTATTAGAGCATTGTCCCAGTGAGTAAAGGATGATGGAGACTATGATTCCCACAGAAGTCGGGATGAGACTCCGGACAAAAAAAAGAGAAAGGCCATAAAAAAGAGAAGGCCCAAATAAGAGAGAAAAAGAGAGAAGGGGCAATGCTACTATCCTTTTACCACACTTGTGCTTCAAAGTAGCACCATGATCTTCATGATAGAAAGTCTCCTATGTTGTCACTTTCATATAATAGTGGGAATTTTACATTATAGAACTTGGCTTGTATATTCCAATGATGGGCTTCCTCAAAATGCCCTAGGTCTTCGTGAGCAAGCAAGTTGGATGCACACCCACTTAGTTTCTTTTTGAGCTTTCATACACTTATAGCTCTAGTGCATCCGTTGCATGGCAATCCTACTCACTCACATTGATATCTATTGATGGGCATCTCCATAGCCCGTTGATACGCCTAGTTGATGTGAGACTATCTTCTCCCTTTTTGTCTTCTCCACAACCACCATTCTATTCCATATATAGTTCTATGTCCATGGCTCACGCTCATGTATTGCGTGAAGATTGAAAAAGTTTGAGAACATCAAAAGTATGAAACAATTGCTTGGCTTGTCATCGGGGCTGTGCATGATTTAAATATTTTGTGTGGTGAAGATAGTATTGGGGAACGTTGCAGAAAACAAAAACTTTCCTACGGTTTCACCAAGATCGATCTAGGAGTTCATCTAGCAGCGAGTGATTAGATGCATCTACGTACCTTGCAGATCGCGAGCGGAAGCGTTCAAAGAACGGGGATGAGGGAGTCGTACTCGACGTGATTCGAATCACCGAAGATCCTAGCACCGAACGGACGGCACCTTCGCGTTCAACACACGTACGGAACAGCCACGTCTCCTCCTTCTTGATCCAGCAAGGGGGGAGGAGAGGTTGAGGGAGATGGCTCCAGCAGCAGCACAACGGCGTGGTGATGATGGAGCTGCAGTACTCCGGCAGGGCTTCGCTAAGCACTATGGAGGAGGAGGATGTGTTGGAGAGGGAGAGGGGGGCACCAAAGGCAAAGGTAAGAAGTCCTCCATCTCCCCCACTATATATAGGAGGGCCAAAGGGGGGGGCGCCGGCCCTAGGAGATCTAATCTCCTAGGGGGTGCGGCCAAGGGGAGGAATCCCTCCTCCCCAAGGCACCTAGGAGGTGCCTTCCCTCCTAGGACTCTTCCTCCTTGAAACCCTAGGCGCATGGGCCTCTTGGGGCTGGTGCCCTTGGACCATGTAGGCCAAGGCGCACCCCCTACAGCCCATGCGGCCCCCCGGGACAGGTGGCCCCACCCAGTGGACCCCCGGGACCCTTCCGGTGGTCCCGGCACAATACCGATGACCCCGAAACTTGTCCCAATGGCCGAAATAGGACTTCCCATATATAAATCTTTACCTCCAGACCATTCCGGAACTCCTCGTGACGTCCGGGATCTCATCCGGGACTCCGAACAACATTCGGGTTACTGCATATACATATCCCTACAACCCTAGCGTCACCGAACCTTTAGTGTGTAGACCCTACGGGTTCGGGAGACATGTAGACATGACCAAGATCGCTCTCCGGTCAATAACCAACAGCGGGATCTGGATACCCATGTTGGCTCCCACATGCTCCTCGATGATCTCATCGGATGAACCACGATGTCGAGGATTCAAGCAACCCCGTATACAATTCCCTTTGTCAATCGGTATGTTACTTGCCCGAGATCTGATCGTCGGTATCCCAATACCTCGTTCAATCTCGTTACCGGCAAGTCACTTTACTCGTACCGTAATGCATGATCCCGTGACCAGACACTTGGTCACTTTGAGCTCATTATGATGATGCATTACCGAGTGGGCCCAGTGATACCTCTCCGTCATACGGAGTGACAAATCCCAGTCTTGATCCGTGTCAACCCAACAGACACTTTCGGAGATACCCGTAGTATACCTTTATAGTCACCCAGTTACGTTGTGACGTTTGGTATACCCAAAGCACTCCTACGGTATCCGGGAGTTACACGATCTCATGGTCTAAGGGAAAGATACTTTGACATTGGAAAACTCTAGCAAACGAACTATACGACCTTATGCTATGTTTAGGATTGGGTCTTGTCCATCACATCATTCTCCTAATGATGTGATCTCGTTATCAATGACATCCAATGTCCATAGTCAGGAAACCATGACTATCTGTTGATCAACGAGCTAGTCAACTAGAGGCTTACTAGGGACATGTTGGTGTCTGTTATTCACACATGTATTACGATTTCTGGATAACACAATTATAGCATGAATAAAGACAATTATCATGAATAAGGAAATATAATAATAATGCTTTTATTATTGCCTCTAGGGCATATTTCCAACAGTCTCCCACTTGCACTAGAGTCAATAATCTAGTTACATTGTGATGAATCGAACACCCATGGAATTCTGGTGTTGATCATGTTTTGCTCTAGGGAGAGGTTTAGTCAACAGATCTGCGACATTCAGGTCTGTATGTACTTTACAAATATCTATGTCTCCATCTTGAACATTTTCACGAATGGAGTTGAAGCGACGCTTGATGTGCCTTGTCTTCTTGTGAAACCTGGGCTCTTTGGCAAGTGCAATAGCTCCAGTGTTGTCACAGAAGAGTTTGATTGGCCCCGACGCATTGGGTATGACTCCTAGGTCGGTGATGAACTCCTTCACCCAAATTGCTTCATGCGCTGCCTCCGAGGCTGCCATGTACTCCGCTTCACATGTAGATCCTGCCACGATGCTCTGCTTGCAACTGCACCAGCTTACTGCCCCACCATTCAAAATATACATGTATACGGTTTGTGACTTAGAGTCATCCAGATCTGTGTCGAAGCTAGCTTCGACGTAACCTTTTACGATGAGCTCTTCATCACCTCCATAAACGAGAAACATTTCCTTAGTCCTTTTCAGGTACTTCAGGATATTCTTGACCGCTGTCCAGTGTTCCTTGCCGGGATTACTTTGGTACCTTCCTACCAAACTTACGGCAAGGTTTACATCAGGTCTGGTACACAGCATGGCATACATAATAGAACCTATGGCTGAGGCATAGTGGATGACACTCATCTCTTCTATATCTTCTGCCGTGGTCGGACATTGAGCAGAGCTCAATTTCACACCTTGTAACACAGGTAAGAACCCCTTCTTAGATTGATCCATATTGAACTTCTTCAATATCTTATCAAGGTATGTGCTTTGTGAAAGACCTATGAGGCGTCTCGATCTATCTCTATAGATTTTGATGCCTAATATATAAGCAGCTTCTCCAAGGTCCTTCATTGAAAAACTCTTATTCAAGTAGGCCTTAATGCTGTCCAAGAGTTCTATATCATTTCCCATCAAAAGTATGTCATCTACATATAATATGAGAAATGCCACAGAGCTCCCACTCACTTTCTTGTAAACACAGGCTTCTCCATAAGTCTGCGTAAACCCAAACGCTTTGATCATCTCATCAAAGCGAATGTTCCAACTCCGAGATGCTTGCACCAGCCCATAAATCGAGCGTTGGAGCTTGCACACCTTGTCAGCATTCTTAGGATCGACAAAACCTTCTGGCTGCATCATATACAATTCTTCCTTAAGGAAACCATTAAGGAGTGCCGTTTTGACGTCCATTTGCCATATTTCATAATCATAGAATGCGGCAATTGCTAACATGATTCGAACAGACTTCAGCTTCGCTACCGGTGAGAAAGTCTCATCGTAGTCAACCCCTTGAACTTGTCGATAACCCTTAGCGACAAGGCGAGCTTTATAGATGGTCACATTACCATCCGCGTCTGTCTTCTTCTTAAAGATCCATTTATTTTCTATGGCTCGTCGCTCAACGGGCAAGTCAGTCAAAGTCCATACTTCGTTTTCATACATGGATCCTATCTCGGATTTCATGGCTTCTAGCCATTTGTCGGAATCCGGGCCCGCCATCGCTTCTTCATAGTTCGAAGGTTCACCGTTGTCTAACAACATGATTTCCAAGACAGGGTTGCCGTACCACTCCGGTGCGGAACGTGTCCTTGTGGACCTTCGAATTTCAGTAGGAGCTTGATCAGAAGTATCTTGATCATCATCATTAACTTCCTCTCTAGTTGGTGCAGGCACCTCAGGAACATTTTCTTGAGTTGCGCCATTTTCCGGTTCAAGAGGTAATACTTCATCAAGTTCTACTTTCCTCCCACTTACTTCTTTCGAGAGAAACTCTTTCTCTAAAAAGGACCCATTCTTGGCAACAAAGATCTTGCCTTCGGATCTGAGGTAGAAGGTATACCCAATAGTTTCTTTAGGGTATCCTATGAAGACGCATTTTTCCGATTTGGGTTCGAGCTTTTCAGGTTGAAGTTTCTTGACATAAGCATCGCATCCCCAAACTTTTAGAAATGACAGCTTAGGTTTCTTCCCAAACCATAATTCAAACGGTGTCGTCTCAATGGATTTCGACGGAGCCCTATTTAAAGTGAATGCGGCAGTCTCTAAAGCATACCCCCAAAAAGATAGCGGTAAATCGGCAAGAGACATCATAGATCGCACCATATCTAATAGAGTGCAATTACGACATTCGGACACACCATTACGCTGAGGTGTTCCAGGCGGCATGAGTTGTGAAACTATTCCACATTTTCTTAAGTGTGTGCTAAACTCGTGACTCAAGTATTCTCCTCCATGATCTGATCGCAGGAACTTGATTTTCCTGTCACGTTGATTCTCAACCTCACTCTGAAATTCCTTGAACTTTTCGAAGGTCTCAGACTTGTGTTTCATTAAGTAGACATACCCATATCTACTCAAGTCATCAGTGAGGGTGAGAACATAAGGATAGCCACCGCGAGCCTCAACACTCATTGGACCGCACACATCAGTATGTATGATTTCCAATAAGTTGGTTGCTCGCTCCATTGTTCCTGAGAACGGAGTCTTGGTCATTTTACCCATGAGGCATGGTTCGCACGTGTCAAATGATTCGTAATCAAGAGACTCTAAAAGTCCATCAGCATGGAGCTTCTTCATGCGTTTGACACCTATGTGACCAAGGCGGCAGTGCCACAAGTATGTGGGACTATCATTATCAATCTTACATCTTTTGGTACTCACACTATGAACATGTGTAGCATTACGCTAGAGATTCATTAAGAATAAACCATTTACCATCGGAGCATGACCATAAAACATATCTCTCATATAAATAGAACAACCATTATTCTCGGATTTAAATGAGTAGCCATCTCGTATTAAACGAGATCCTGATACAATGTTCATGCTCAAACTTGGCACTAAATAACAATTATTGAGGTTCAAAACTAATCCCGTAGGTAAAGGTAGAGGTAGCGTGCCGACGGCGATCACATCGACCTTGGAACCATTCCCGACGCGCATCGTCACCTCGTCCTTCGCCAGTCTCCCCTTATTCCGCAACTCCTGCTTTGAGTTACAAATGTGAGCAACTGCACCGGTATCAAATACCCAGGAGCTACTACGAGTACTGGTAAGGTACACATCAATTACATGTATATCACATATACCTTTCGTTTTGCCGGCCTTCTTGTCCGCTAAGTATTTGGGGCAGTTCCGCTTCCAGTGACCACTTTCCTTGCAATAAAAGCACTCAGTCTCAGGCTTGGGTCCATTCTTTGGCTTCTTCCCGGCAGCTTGCTTGCCGGGTGCGGCAACTCCCTTGCCGTCCTTCTTGAAGTTCTTTTTACCCTTGCCCTTCTTGAACTTAGTGGTTTTATTGACCATCAACACTTGATGTTCCTTCTTGACTTCTACCTCTGTTGATTTCAGCATAGCAAATACTTCAGGAATGGTCTTTTCCATCCCCTGCATATTGAAGTTCATCACAAAGTTCTTGTAGCTCGATGGAAGTGACTGAAGGATTCTGTCAATGACCGCGTTCTCCGGGAGATTAACTCCCAGCTGAGTCAAGCGGTTATGTAACCCAGACATAGTGAGTATGTGCTCACTGACAGAACTATTTTCCTCCATCTTACAGCTGAAGAATTTGTCGGAGACTTCATATCTCTCGACCCGGGCATGAGCTTGGAAAACCATTTTCAGCTCTTCGAACATCTCATATGCTCCGTGTCTCTCAAAACGCTTTTGGAGCCCCGGCTCTAAGCTGTAAAGCATGCCGCACTGAACGAGGGAGTAGTCATCGGTACATGCCTGCCAAGCGTTCATAACGTCTTGTTCTGCAGGGAGAACAGGTGCATCACCTAGCGGTGCTTGTAGGACATAATCTTTCTTGGAAGCTATGAGGATGATCCTCAGGTTCCGGACCCAGTCCGTGCAGTTGCTGCCATCGTCTTTCAGCTTGGTTTTCTCTAGGAACGCGTTGAAGTTGAGGACTACGTTGGCCATTTGATCTACAAGACATATTGTAAAGATTTTAGACTAAGTTCATGATAATTAAGTTCATCTAATCAAATTATTCAATGAACTCCCACTTAGATAGACATCCCTCCTGTCATCTAAGTATAACATTATCCGAGTTAACTAGGCCGTGTCCGATCATCACGTGAGACGGACTAGTCAACGTCGGTGAACATCTTCATGTTGATCGTATCTTCTATACGACTCATGCTCGACCTTTCGGTCTTCTGTGTTCCGAGGCCATGTCTGTACACATGCTAGGCTCGTCAAGTCAACCTAAGTGTTTTGCATGTGTAAATCTGTCTTACACCTGTTGTATGTGAAATTAGAATCTATCACACCCGATCATCACGTGGTGCTTCGAAACAACGAACTGTCGCAACGGTGCACAGTTAGGGGGAACACTTTCTTGAAATTATTATGAGGGATCATCTTATTTACTACCATCGTTCTAAGCAAACAAGATGCAAAAACATGATAAACATCACATGCAATCAAATAATAATAGTGACATGATATGGCCAATATCACATAGCTCCTTTGATCTCCATCTTGGGGCTCCATGATCATCTTGTCACCGGCATGACACCATGATCTCCATCATCATGATCTCCATCATCGTGTCTCCATGAAGTTGCTCGCCAACTATTACTTCTACTACTATAGCTAATGCGTTTAGCAATAAAGTAAAGTAATTTACATGGCTTTTCTCAATGACACGCAGGTCATACAAAAAAAAGACAACTCCTATGGCTCCTGCCGGTTGTCATACTCATCGACATGCAAGTCGTGATTCCTATTACAATAGCATGAACATCTCATACATCACATATAGATCATTCATCATTCATCACAACTTTGGCCATATCATATCACAAAGCACTTGCTGCAAAAACAAGTTAGACGTCCTCTAATTGTTGTTGCAAGTTTTACGTGGCTGAAGTAGGGTTCTAGCAAGAACGTTTTCTTACCTACGTGAAAGCCACAACGTGATTTGTCAACTTCTATTTACCCTTCATAAGGACCCTTTTCATCGAATCCGCTCCAACTAAAGTGGGAGAGACAGACACCCGCCAGCCACCTTATGCAACTAGTGCATGTTAGTCGGTGGAACCGGTCTCACGTAAGCGTACGTGTAAGGTTTGTCCGGGCCGCTTCATCCCACAATACCGTTGAAGCAAGATAAGACTAGTAGCGGCAAGAAAGTTGACAACATCAACGCCCACAACAAATTGTGTTCTACTCGTGCAAGAGAACTACGCATAGACCTAGCTCATGATGCCACTATTGGGGAACGTTGCAGAAAACAAAAAATTTCCTACGGTTTCACCAAGATCGATCTAGGAGTTCATCTAGCAACGAGTGATTAGATGCATCTACGTACCTTGTAGATCGCGAGCGGAAGCGTTCAAAGAACGGGGATGAGGGAGTCGTACTCGACGTGATTCGAATCACCGAAGATCCTAGCACCGAACGGACGGCACCTCCGCGTTCAACACACGTACGGAACAGCCACGTCTCCTCCTTCTTGATACAGCAAGGGGGGAGGAGAGGTTGAGGGAGATGGCTCCAGCAGCAGCACGACAGCGTGGTGATGATGGAGCTGCAGTACTCCGGCAGGGCTTCGCTAAGCACTATGGAGGAGGATGATGTGTTGGAGAGGGAGAGGGAGGCACCAAAGGCAAAGGTAAGAAGTCCTCCATCTCCCCCACTATATATAGGAGGGCCAAGGGGGGGCGCCGGCCCTAGGAGATCTAATCTCCTAGGGGGTGCGGCCAAGGGGAGGAATCCCTCCTCCCCAAGGCACCTAGGAGGTGCCTTCCCCTCCTAGGACTCTTCCTCCTTGAAACCCTAGGCGCATGGACCTCTTGGGGCTGGTGCCCTTGGCCCATGTAGGCCAAGGCACACCCCCTACAGCCCAAGCGGCCCCCTGGGACAGGTGGCCCCACCCGGTGGACCCCCGGGACCCTTCCGGTGGTCCCGGCACAATACCGATGACCCCGAAACTTGTCCCGATGGCCGAAATAGGACTTCCCATGTATAAATCTTTACCTCCGGACCATTCCGGAACTCCTCGTGACGTCCGGGATCTCATCCGGGACTCCGAACAACATTAGGGTTACTGCATATACATATCCCTACAACCCTAACGTCACCGAACCTTAAGTGTGTAGACCCTACGGGTTCGGGAGACATGTAGACATGACCGAGATCGCTCTCCGGTCAATAACCAACAGCGGGATCTGGATACCCATGTTGGCTCCCACATGCTCCTCGATGATCTCATCGGATGAACCACGATGTCGAGGATTCAAGCAACCCCGTATATAATTCCCTTTGTCAATCGGTATGTTACTTGCCCGAGTTCTGATCGTCGGTATCCCAATACCTCGTTCAATCTCGTTACCGGCAAGTCACTTTACTCGTACCGTAATGCATGATCCCGTGACCAGACACTTGGTAACTTTGAGCTCATTATGATGATGCATTACCGAGTGGGCCCAGTGATACCTCTCCGTCATACGGAGTGACAAATCCCAGTCTTGATCCGTGTCAACCCAACAGACACTTTCGGAGATACCCGTAGTATACCTTTATAGTCACCCAGTTACGTTGTGACGTTTGGTATACCCAAAGCACTCCTACGGTATCCGAGAGTTACACGATCTCATGGTCTAAGGAAAAGATACTTTGACATAGGAAAACTCTAGCAAACGAACTATACGATCTTATGCTATGTTTAGGATTGGGTCTTGTCCATCACATCATTCTCCTAATGATGTGATCTCGTTATCAATGACATCCAATGTCCATAGTCAGGAAACCATGACTATCTGTTGATCAACGAGCTAGTCAACTAGAGGCTTACTAGGGACATGTTGGTGTCTATTATTCACACATGTATTACGATTTCCGGATAACACAATTATAGCATGAATAAAGACAATTATCATGAATAAGGAAATATAATAATAATGCTTTTATTATTGCCTCTAGGGCATATTTCCAATAGATAGAGCATAGCCAGAATATATGATTTTGTAGGGATAGCTTTCTTTGGCCATGTTATTTTGAGAAGACATGATTGTTTCGTTGTATGCTTGAAGTATTATTGTTTTTATGTCAATATTAAACTTTTGTCTTGAATCTTATGGATCTGAATATTCTTGCCACGATAAAGAGAACTACATGGATAAATATGTTAGGTAGCATTCCACATCAAAAATTATGTTTTTATCATTTACCTACTCGAGGACGAGCGGGAATTAAGCTTGGGGATGCTGATACGTCTCCAACGTATCTATAATTTTTTTATTGTTCCATGCTATTATATTATCAACCTTGGATGTTTTATATGCATTTATATGCTATTTTATATGATTTTTGGGACTAACCTATTAACCTAGAGCCCAGTGACAGTTTCTGTTTTTTTTCCTTGTTTCAGAGTATCGCAGAAAAGGAAAATCAAACGGAGTCCACTTGACCTGAAACTTCACAGAACTTATTTTTGGACCAGAAGAAGCCCACGGAGTATCGGAGATGGACCAAGAGAGTCCCGGGCTGCCCACGAGGGGGCGCGCCCCCTGCCTCATGGACAGCCCGGAGATCCACCGACGTACTTCTTCCTCCTATATATACCCATATACCCCAAAAACTTCGGGGAGCAGAATAGATCGGGAGTTCCGCTGCCAGAAGCCTCCGTAGCTACCGAAAACCAATCGGGACCCTGTTCCGGCACCCTGCCAGAGGGGGAATCCCTCACCGGTGGCCATCTTCATCATCCCGGCGCTCTCCATGATGAGGAGGGAGTAGTTCACCCTCACGGCTGAGGGTATGTACCAGTAGCTATGTGTTTGATCTCTCTCTCGTGTTCTTGAGTCTATACGATCTTGATGTATCACGATCTTTGCTATTATAGTTGGATCTTATGATGTTTCTCCCCCTCTACTCTCTTGTAATGGATTGAGTTTTCCCTTTGAAGTTATCTTATTGGATTGAGTCTTTAAGGATTTGAGAACACTTGATGTATGTCTTGCCTGGGATACCCATGGTGACAATGGGGTATTCTATTGATCCACTTGATGTATGTTTTGGTGATCAACTTGCGGGTTCCGCCCATGAACCTATGCATAGGGGTTGGCACACGTTTTCTTCTTGACTCTCCGGTAGAAACTTTGGGGCACTCTTTGAATTTCTTTGTGTTGGTCGAATAGATGAATCTAAGATTGTGTGATGCTACCTCTTGAGCTTGCGTTGGATTTCCCCGAAGAGGAAAGGATGATGCAGCAGAGTAGCGTAAGTATTTCCCTCAGTTTTTGAGAACCAAGGTATCAATCTAGTAGGAGGCCACGCTCAAGTCCCTCATATCTGCACAAAACGATAGCTACTCGCAACCAACGCGATTAGGGGTTGTCAATCCCTTCACGGTCACTTACGAGAGTGAGATCTGATAGATATAATATTTTTGGTATTTTTGGTATAGAGATGCAAAGTGAAAAGTAAAAGGCAAAGTAAAAAAGCAAAGCAAGATTAAAGTGATGGAGATTGATATGATGAGAATAGACCTGGGAGCCATAGGTTTCACTAGTGGCTTCTCTCAAGAGCATAAGTATTCTACGGTGGGTGAACAAATTACTGTTGAGCAATTGACAAAATTGAGCATAGTTATGAGAATATCTAGGCATGATCATGTGTATAGGCATCACGTCCGTGACAAGTAGACCGAAATGATTCTGCATCTACTACTATTACTCCACTCATCGACCGCTATCCAGCATGCATCTAGAGTATTAAGTTAAAAACAGAGTAACGCCTTAAGCAAGATGACATGATGTGGAGAGATAAATTCATGCAATATGCAATAAACCCCATCTTTTTATCCTCGATGGCAACGATGCAATACGTGCCTTGCTGCCCCTTCTGTCACTGGGAAAGGACACCGCAAGATCGAACCCAAAGCTAAGCACTTCTCCCATGGCAAGAAAAACCAATCTAGTAGGCCAAGCCAAACTAATAATTCGAAGAGACTTGCAAAGATAACCAATCATACATAAAAGAATTCAGAGAAGATTCAAATATTATTCATAGATAGACTTGATCATAAACCCACAATTCATCGGTCTCAATAAACACACCGCAAAAAAGAAGAAGATTACATCGAATAGATCTCCACAAGAGAGGGGGAGAACTTTGTATTGAGATCCGAAAAGAGAGAAGAAGCCATCTAGCTAATAACTATGGACCCGAAGGTCTGAGGTAAACTACTCACACTTCACTGGAGAGGCTATGATGAGGTAGAAGCCCTCCGTGATGACGGCCCTCTCCGGTGGAGCTTCGGAACAGGCCCCAAGATGGGATCTCGTGGATACAGAAAGTTGCGGCGGTGGAATTAGGTTTTTGGCTCCGTTTCTGTTTGTTTGGGGGTACGTAGGTATATATAGGAGGAAGAAGTACATCGGTGGAGCTTCGGTGGGCCCACGAGGGTGGGGGCGCGCCTGGGGGTATAGGGCGCACCCCCCTACCTCGTGCCCACCTCGAAGCTTCCTTGGCGTAGGGTCCAAGTCTCCTGGGTCATATTCGGGAAGAAAATCACGTTCCAAAAAGGTTTATTCCGTTTGGACTCCGTTTGATATTCCGTTTCTTCGAAACACTGAAATAGGCAAAAAAACAGCAATTCTGGGCTGGGCCTCCGGTTAATAGGTTAGTCCCAAAAATAATATAAAAGTGGAAAATAAAGCCCAATATAGTCCAAAACAGTAGATAATATAGCATGGAGCAATCAAAAAATATAGATACGTTGGAGACGTATCATGTGATGCATATCGTATAATCATACCCACAGATACTTGAGGTAACATTGGAGTATCTAGGTGACATTAGGGTTTTGATTGATTTGTGTCTTAAGGTGTTATTCTAGTATGAACTCTATGATAGATTGAACCGAAAGAATAGCTTCGTGTTATTTTACTACGGACTCTTGAATAGATCGATCACAAAGAATAACTTTGAGGTGGTTTTGTACCCTACCATAATCTCTTCATTTGTTCTCTGCTATTAGTGACTTTGGAGTGACTCTTTGTTGCATGTTGAGGGATAGTTATATGATCCAATTATGTTATTATTGTTGAGACAACTTGCACTAGTGAAAGTATGAACCCTAGGTGAAAGCATAAGTGCTCCCTGGGTGATTTTGATAATTAATGACAACATATCTCTTGTTGGACTAATACTTTTACCTAGTATGTTTCAGACAAGTTCAACAAATTAAGTGGCATGGACTAAAGGATGTGGAACCCCTTCAAGATGCTAAGGACAAAGGATTAGCTCAAGCTTCAAGATCAAGACTCTACATTTTCTATTTTAGTGATCCAAGATCACATTGAGTCTATAGGAAAAGCCAATACTATCAAGAGGGGATGAGGTGTTGCTTGATGAGGTTCTTGCTTCAAAGTGCTTAGTGATATGCTCCAAAACCCTCAACTACCTTCCCACATCCACATATGACCTAAACCTGTCGGCGTTCTGGGAACGGGGGTCCCCAGACTTGCCTGCCTGCGGCCTGCGGCGTGGCTCAAGTGGGGGCCCAGCATGGCCCATCTTCATCAGCTCAAGCTCAAGACCCTCGCGAGGGGCCAAGTCTCGCGGGGCGGACGACAGGAAGCTTCCTCAGAGGCAGCCTCATCAGACAGACTCGCGAGGAGGCGGAGAGATCAAGGCAGGAATACCTCGCGAGGAGCCTGTGACGCAAGCCATGACGATCGAGACCAGGCGGGCGCCGGCCTGTGCAGTGTCCTTGTTTCCCCTTTGGTACAAAGGGGGCAAGCACAGGCCAAGGCATCGGGCAAAGGTTGCCATTCCGGTGTAACGAGACCAAGACCAACAGAGCGGCAGGACGGAGGTCACCCTGGAGCCCAAGACGGCGTCACCACCAGTACTTTTGGCAGCCGAAGACCACCTTTGGTCAGGACAACTTGTACTAGATGTTCCCCTTCAAAATGGCCAATTGTTGGCGACCTTCCCGCTCATTATTTGGGGAGAGGCCCAGGGCCTCTATAAATAGAGCTAGCCACCACAAGGTAGAGAGGATCAATCAAGAGATCTAAACGGAAGAGGAAGAAAGAAGAGGAAGAGAGAGAGAGGGATCGACACACCTAGACATCTAGAGATCTGATAGAGCCCTAGCAGAGAGAGAGGCGACTGAAATCACCCAAGCGGTTCATCGCACCAGCTCAAGAACACCTCTCGCGAGGTTGTTCTTCCCTTGTACTGTTCATCATCAGCCCCTGAGGCAATCCACCACACCACACACTGGAGTAGGGTATTACACCACAACGGTGGCCCGAACCAGTGTAAACCTCGTGTCCCTTGTGTTGTTCGTTGTTTCCAGCTTAGATCACGTGAGGATTGGACGTAGATCGGTAGGGGAGAGATCTCCGCGCGCACCCCAGTGTTCGAACCTCAAGGGTCTGCTGGAACCCGAAATCCGACATTTGGCGCGCCAGGTAGGGGTGCGCCGCAATCTTTCTTCCGTTGTTCGCGTGCGATCTTCTGTCATGCCCATGGCTGATGCTCGTCGGGCTCGCGTCGAGCAAGAAAGGAGCTGCCAAGAGATCCCTCGTCCCTGAGAAGGTGCTCGCGCGCTCCCAGCGCTGGCGCGCCAAGATCGCGTCCATGCACCTCCACGCCAAGACCCCGCGCTGCTCCAAGCGGCGGCGCACGGTAATCCCCAGGAACAAGCCCAGCACCAGCAAAAGGCACCGGTGGCCACAGTAGGCTGCCGCGCCCTCACCCCCGAGCTACACGGCATCGCATGGCCAGGCAAGTTCAAGCCTGACCTGCCCCCTCGCTACGATGGCACGGCAGACCTCGCGGAGTTCCTGCGGCTCTACGAGCTATGCATCGAAGCCGCCAATGGAGACGAAAGGGTAATGGCGAACTGGTTTCCCATGGCGCTCAAGGACGGGGCCCGCACCTGGCTCCTGGCACAATCTCCTCCTGGGACAAGATACGCACTCGCTTCATCGCCAACTTCCAAGGCACTCATGACCGGCCCCGGCCGTGAGCGATCTGCGCCGCATCAAGCAGCAGCAAGGGGAAACCCTGCAGAAATACATCCAGCGCTTCAACAACGCTCGCCTCAAGATCCCCAACATGACTGAAGAAGCCATCATCTCGGCCTTCTCCGATGGCGTACGCGACATCAAGATGAAGGAGGAGCTAGCAATCCATGAAGACCTGTGCACATCCCTGGAGCTGTTCAACTTGGCAACCAAGTGCGCCAGGGCTGAGGAAGGGCGCCTTTCCCTCCTCGAACTCCCGGCTGCCGACCCAGAAGAGAAGAAGCCCAAGGCCAAGGACGTGAAGCGCAAGGGGGCTGTCGTGCTTGCAGCGGAACCAGACACCAAGCGAGGCAGGGATCAGCCTGAGTCATCCAAGGGCAGTCGGTACTGCGTGTACCACGACCTCCACACCCACAACACCAACGAATGTCAAGAGCTCAGGGCCGTGAGAGATGGACGTGTCAGCCAACGCCCCGAGCGCAATGACAGGGACTATGGCCGAGGAGGAGGAAGAGGTGGCGGACGATGGGAAGACCGTGGCCCTCGCCAAGGGTGGCATGATCGACCTCGCGAGGATCGCTGACAGGACTAGCCTCGTGAGGGAGGTTGGAGAGATCAGCCTCATGAGGATCGCCCGCACGACAACACAGGCCTTCCTCCTCTACCGCCACCGCCAAGGAGAACAAAGACCAACATCAAGACGAGGGAGCTGGGGGCTTCCAGGAGCCGCGCGCAATCGCTTGCATCTTTGGTGGAGCGCAGGCCCCAGCCTCACAGCGCATCTTCAAGCAGTTTGCTCGCGAGGTGAATGCAGTCCTTCCCAAGCTTGAGGCCACGCGCCCTCTCAGGTGGTCTGCGTGCGCTATCACGTTCGGCTCAGCGGATCAGCTCAAGTGCGCGGCAACGGCCGGAGTGCTCCTGATGCTTTGCTCCCCAGTCATCAGCAACGTGCAGGTCACCAGGACCCTCATTGACGGCGGAGCAGGACTCAACGTCCTGTCCGTCGAGACGTTCGACAATCTCCAAGTGCCGAACGATCAGCTTCAGCCAACCAAGCCCTTCTCGGGAGTCATTGATGGTTCCACTGTTCCAATAGGGCAGGTTCGCCTTCCAGTCACCTTCGGGCAGCGCAACAACTACCGCACCGAGCTCATCGACTTCGACGTGGCCCACATCCGTCTGCCATACAACGCCATCCTTGGGTACCCGGCCCTGGCCAAGTTCATGGCAGTGACTCACCATGGATACAATGTCCTCAAGATGCCAGGAAGCGGTGGAGTCATCACCATACCCTGTGAAGAAAGGGACGTAGTGTGTTCACTTGACCGCGTGTTCCAAGCCGCAGCAATCGTAGACCCGGACCACAGGAACCGAAGACTTCCCGAGGCGACCCTTAAGAAGAAGAAGGTTTCGCCTGGCACAAGCCATAAGAAGGCAGGCGCCTCCGGAGGTGTTGCGTCAGGATCTGCGCCCAATCAGGGAGCGCCACCCTCTCTCGCATAGGAAGGCGCGCCCGGCGCCTTCCTCGGGCAGGGCTCGGAGGCTCTTTCTTGGAGAGCCACCGAATTTGCCAAGGTCACGAGGGAGGCGCTCGGGCACCACTTGGAGGGGTGCTTCCAGACACGTTTCCCTCAGGAAGGTACAAGGCAAGGAAGACCAAACCCTCAGGAGTTCATCGCAAGAAACACCCAAGAACTACATGAGTCAAGAGTCATGCACGGCAGCCGCCGCTTGCCCATCATGGCCCCACATCCAGGCGAGGATGGTGGGCTGCGCGTCTGCATCGACGTGCCAGGGCTTAACCGAGCCGCGTCTCAGGAGCGCCTCTGGCCTTCGCACATGGGACGTTGCGAGGGTCCACCTCACAGCCACGTTCGCATGCCTTTCGGCCTGCCGAACGCGGTCGCCGCTCATCAGCGCCTGCTGAGGAGCACTCTGAAGCCCAGGAGGTCAGGCATTGTGCAGTCCTGGCGGAGATGGAGATGGCCCTCGGAAACCCACCTGTGCCCCCGAAGCCTCCCGAGGCTCCTGGGCCTGGGGGCTCGTGAGGGTTGACATCATCATCGCGCATCGCCCACTTCTTCAACATCACTTCATCTTCAACGGCACCAGGTGACATCTTTCTAAATTCCGTTTTTAGCTGGGAGCGCCCACAGGGCCGCATCATTCCCAGGTCGCTTGGGTCCGTCCCTGCGGCATGTATCCGTTTTGCTTATGCTCTTTACTTACCTTGTTGGGGGCGCCCCTCGGGCTGCATCATCCTCGAGCTGCTCGGGCCTGGCCCAGCGGTGTTTGCTTTTCTCGCATCTATTTAAAATGAATTTCCTCCTGTGTGCTTAACATACCCGACCTAATCTCCTACTCGATTGATGCCTACCTATGGAGCCGCTCGCTCTGGCACGGCATTTGCGCACGGGTCCGTCCTTGCAACGCCGATAAACCTGAGTGGTTGAGCTCTGGCCGCGGCAGCCCCGCAAGGCGCCACCTCGCCAGGCCCTTAGTGCCCCAATCACTTCCCCGGAGCGACCAAAGGTTGGCCGGCAACCGTAACGACAGGTCTTGTTTCTCTTCATGATTTGTGTGCAGGACCTACTCCAGGAGCAATGCTGGGGACGTCGCGAGCTGTCTCTCCCTCTCTCCGGCACGAACCGCTTGCACGTTAAAAGGGGGGCGCCTGAGCATCGCGACTCATGGGATCCTACTGCTCTCCAGCCCTCACCCCCTGGCCTTGACCCACGGCATCGTGACCTGTCATACCAGCGGCGACTGAGCTCGCTCAAGGGCCGGGACCTGAGGACGTAGAGCATTAAGGAAAGTGGGGGGGAGTGGGAAGAAGCTCGCGAAGGCCTAACCCAGCAGTGCCTCAGCTGCCACCACTCGGGCTGGGCGCTTCATCGAGGAACTACACCAGACTCAAGAGATAAGTCACGCCCTTATAGGAGTTGGACCAACGCAGCGCAAAACCCTCGCCTAGTGTGGCTCTGTCACGGCGACGTTGCCTTCCTTTCTCGCCCAGCGAGGGCTGCTTGAGCGCTAAAGGGGACCTCCCGAGCATCGCGGCTCAGGGGCTCTTACCGGACCTTGGGCCGCTCACCTCCTGGCCTTGATCACGGCATTGCGACCTGGCATACCAGCGACGGCTGAAGCCTGCCTGGGGACTGAGACCTATCGGCGTAGAGCGCCAAGTCCTCGTGATGATAGAAAGGGGGAGCCGAGCCGAGACAGGACAAGCACCTCGCATTGATTCATATCAAGACATAATGTTCGCAAAAGACATGGCAGGCGCCTTACATACCCCCATGGGGTGTTGCTTCGATTCCTCACAGGGAACAAGAGTACTAATCCTAAGGAACGCTAATCGCCCGCACCTCCGCAAGGGACGCCATCATCAACAGTGGGCTGCCCAACGCCGGCGCCAACCCCATCCAGATCAGTGGCGTCGGCGGCTGGACACAGCTGCCCCGCCCCGAGCACAGCGCGAGCTCGGGGGCTCGTAGCTGTCGTCGCTCGTCTCCGGAGTTGCGAGGAGCTCGGGGGAGCCACTGGATCCCCCAGCTCCTCCGCTCCTGCCTGAGGAGCTGCTGGAGGGCCGATGGGTGGGCCAGGTCCTTGCCGGTTCGTTGCCCCTGCCGCTCTCACTGGGGCAGCACTCCAGCCGGTGTCCTTCAGCATCGAAGACCTTGAAGAACATCAGGGAGGCGCCGTCATATTCAAGATGAATTACGAGGGCACCTACCGTCCGGCAGACCCAGGCGATTTTGCGCCAGCCCCGGGTCATGAAGACCTTGCCCGAAGCAACGACCGCGACCTCCGCTCTGGTCGCAAGGGTACTGCAGTCAGCGTGCTGCAACCAGAGCTCCAGAGCCCTGCTCGGCGGCATCTCGAAGGCGAAGGAGGGAGGAAGGCGAATCCAAGAGCTTGGAGGCATGGCGGCGTGGAGCACAAGCTCGCGAGAGGAGCACTCGACGTGGACTCCAGGAGGAATGACACGCACCATCGTGACTCGCCGGCGCCGACGGCAGCACCGTCGATGTCGCTCAACGCCTTCTCCCCCAGGACCCATGAAGCGGGCATACAAGGGTAGCGGATACCCAGGCGGCGGCCGCTCGTACCAGGGCCTCGGTGCCTCCTGCTGAGCACCCTCATCTCGGTGGCAAAGAACCAGCCGCTTCTTCGGCGGAAGTGGGTCAGGACCCTCTCGGGGGGCCTTTCCCTTCTCTTCTGCAGAAAACCGGCAGATTGGTGCCATTGGCATAAGGAGAAGCAAGAACGAGGAAGAAGAAGGAAAGGAGCAGCAGCAAGGGATGGACTAAAGGGGCACGCGCAGCCCCGTACTTATAGCCGGAGGAGGCCAACCGCCGAGCACCACGATCGCAGGTAATCATGACCGGTTTCTCTGCATGCAGGGACTTGTCAAGTCATGCAGTCGCCGAGGCATCGTGGGGAAGCGCAGACGCCCACGACAAATCAATCGCCACGCGGCACCCAAGGCCGCATGCTATTGGGGCCCGCGGCGCTTCACGCTTGCCTCTTCGCTTCCCTGCCAGGCCAAGCCCGGGCGCGCCTTGGGCCCGGGGGCTTCTGTCGGCGTTCTAGGAACGGGGGTCCCCAAACTTGCCTGCCTGCGGCCTGCAGCATGGCTCAAGTGGGGGCCCAGCGCGGCCCATCTTCATCAGCTCAAGCTCAAGACCATCGCGAGGGGCCAAGCCTCACGGGGCGGACGACAGGAAGCTTCCTCAGAGGCAGCCTCATCAGGTAGGCTCGCGAGGAGGCGGAGAGATCAAGGCAGGAATACCTCGCGAGGAGCCTGTGACGCAAGCCATGACGATCGAGACCAGGCGGGCGCCGGCCTGTGCAGTGTCCTTGTTTCCCCTTTGGTGCAAAGGGGGCAAGCACAGGCCAAGGCATCGGGCAAAGGTTGCCATTCCGGTGCAACGAGACCAAGACCAACAGAGCGGCAGGACGGAGGTCACCCTGGAGCCCAAGATGGCGTCACCACCAGTACTTTTGGCAGCCGAAGACCACCTTTGGTCAGGATAACTTGTACTAGATGTTCCCCTTCAAAATGGCCAATTGTTGGCGCCCTTCCCGCTCATTATTTGGGGAGAGGCCTAGGGCCTCTATAAATAGAGCTAGCCACCGCAGGGTAGAGAGGATCGATCGAGAGATCTAAAGGGAAGAGGAAGAAAGAAGAGGAAGAGAGAGAGAGGGATCGACACACCTAGACATCTAGAGATCTGATAGAGCCCTAGCATAGAGAGAGAGGCGACTGAACTCACCCAAGCAGTTCATCGCACCAGCTCAAGAACACCTCTCGCGAGGCTGTTCTTCCCTTGTACTGTTCATCATCAACCCCTGAGGCAATCCACCACACCACACACTGGAGTACGGTATTACACCACAACGTTGGCCCGAACCAGTATAAACCTCGTGTCCCTTGTGTTGTTCGTTGTTTCCAGCTTAGATCACGCGAGGATATTGGACGTAGATCGATAGGGGAGAGATCTCCGCGCGCACCCCAGTGTTCGAACCTCAAGGGTCTGCTGAAACCCGAAATCCGACATTTGGCGCGCCAGGTAGGGGTGCACCGGAATCTTTCTTCCGCTGTTCGCGTGTGATCTTCCGTCGTGCCCACGGCTGACGCTCGTCGGGCTCGCGCCGAGCGCTGGGCTGCTCTCGCCACCCGCGTCGCCCAGACGGCGCCCGTCGGCGGACGCCCTCGTCGTTCCCCGTTGGCTGCCGCCAACGCCGCCACCGAGTTTGCTTGGCCAACTCTCTATTTCACTTATTACCCAAATCGGTCCCACCGAGTTTGAGTAATCGGTCAAACCGAGTTTTGGATTTACCCTAACCCTAGCACATCAGTCCCACCGAGTTGATCCAGTCGATCCCACTGAAAACCCTAACGGTCACTAGATTTGCTGAATCGGTCCGACCGAGTTTATCAATTCGGTCCCACCGAGATTGGCAAGTTGTGTGTAACGGTTATACTTTGTGTGGAGGCTATATATACCCATCCACCCACTCTTCATTCATGGAGAGAGCCATCAGAACATACCTACACTTCCAATACATATTTTCTGAGAGAGAACCACCTACTCATGTGTTGAGGCCAAGATATTCCATTCCCACCATATGAATCTTGATCTCTAGCCTTCCCCAAGTTGCTTTCCACTCAGATCTTCTTTCCACCAAACCCATATCCTGTGAGAGAGAGTTGAGTGTTGGGGAGACTATCATTTGAAGCACAAGAGTAAGGAGTTCATCATCAACACACCATTTGTTACTTCTTGGAGAGTGGTGTCTTCTAGATTGGCTAGGTGTCACTTGGGAGCCTCTGACAAGATTGTAGAGTTGAACCAAGGAGTTTGTAAGGGCAAGGAGATCGCCTACTTCATGAAGATCTACCGCTAGTGAGGCAAGTCCTTCGTGGGCAATGGCCATGATGGGATAGACAATGTTGCTTCTTCGTGGACCCTTCGTGGGTGGAGCCCTCCGCCGACTTGCGCAACCGTTACCCTTCGTGGGTTGAAGTCTCCATCAACGTGGATGTACGATAGCACCACCTATCGGAACCACGACAAAAACATCCGTGTCTCCAATTGCGTTTGAATTCTCCAAACCCTTCCCTTTACATTCTTGCAAGTTGCATGCTTTACTTTCCGCTGCTCATATACTCTTTGCATGCTTGCTTGATATGTATTGTGTTTGTTGAACTTGCGCCAAAACTCCACTTCAACTTAAAGAAATTAAAAACTGCAACTTTTGCCACTTAGTGTCTAATCACCCCCTCTTCTGGACACCTCTTCTCGATCCTTTCAATTGGTATCAAAGCCTTGGTCTCCATTGCCTTGGTTTAAACACCTTTGGAGGAAGATGGATTTGTCTACTTTGGGGAGTCTTAGACATAGTGCCTATTCTTGATGGAGAATATTTTCATGATTGGAAAAATGAAATGCTTGAGATTTTCAATGAATATCATTTGAGCAAGTATATTGCTAGCCCTTGTGCACCTCATGTTGATCCCATGCATCCTACCCTTGATGAGTCAATTGACATGATTCGCAATCTTAGAACTGTTAATCTTATCACTAGAGGCTTGCCTAGAAACTTGATTGGGTGTTTGCCTACTCTTAAGTGTTCCTACACCATATGGAAATTTCTTGAGGAACTCTTTCCAAATTATTCCTTGAAAGATCTAGATGAAATTCTCCATAAATCCATTGCCTTTATTAAGATGAATTCCAATGATCCCAAATTTGGTGACTGCTTATTTGAGCTTACTAATCTTACGAGTGCCAAAGGAGATGTTGGAATCATTAGCAATATCATTTCCAGAGCTATTAGAATTCATAAAGATAACTATAGAAATGATCATTTATCTAATGAATTACCCTCTCTAGGAATTGATCAATCACAAGATGATGTTGAACATGGATACTCTGATGAGGATGAGGATGATAGTGACTATGATCTCGATGATGCGATGAGACACTTTGGTCTTATGGAAAATCTTCGCGGCTACATGGCTGGAGGAAAGGAATGGGTCCTTGATAGTGGATGTACTGATCATATGACCGGAGATAAAGACATGTTCCATGAGCTTGCTGGGAATGACGGCCCTCGAAAGTATGTCACTTTTGGTGATAATTCAAAGGGTAAGGTGGTTGGCCTTGGTAAGGTGGCCATCTCACATGATAGCTCCATACAAAATGTCATGCTCGTTGAATCTCTTGGCTACAACTTACTTTTAGTATCTCTCGGCTTCAATGTCCTATTTACTGAAGTAGACTGCCAAGTGTTTCGTAGAGATAATCATAAAATGGTCTTTACCGGTATACGTAGAGGAGATCTTTACATTTTTGATTTCACTAAAAAGGCTCAACCTAGAACCTGCTTAATTGCTAAATTTTCTAAAGGCTGGTTGTGGCATAGAAGGCTAGGCCATGTGGGCATGCGAAACCTTGACAAACTCATTAAAGGAAATCATATCCTTGGCGTTAACGATGTCATATTTGAAAAGGATAGACTTTGTAGTGCTTGTCAAGCAGGGAAACAAGTTGGAGGAAGTCATCGCGCTAAGAACATCATGACCACAAGAAGACCACTCGAGCTACTTCGCATGGATCTCTTTGGTCCAAATGCCTACAAGAGTCTCGGTGGTAACTCATTTGGTCTAGTCATAGTTGATGATTTTTCAAGATTTACGTGGGTGTTCTTTCTTGATGACAAATCGCAGTTCCAAAAGATCTTCAAAAACTTTGCTAGGAAGGCCCAAAATTAATTTGACGTGAAGATCAAGAAGGTTCGAAGCGACAACGGAACGGAGTTCAAGAACGCAAATGTGGACACCTTTCTTGACGAAGAAGGGATTACACACGAGTTCTCGGCTATGTACACACCTCAACAAAATGGAGTCGTTGAGAGGAAGAACCGGACTCTTATCGAGATGGCAAGAATGATGCTTGATGAGTACAAGACGCCAAAACACTTTTGGGAGGAAGCGGTTGAGACAGCTTGTCATGTAACAAATCGCTTGTATCTTCACAAGCTACTCGGCAAGATGGAATACGAGCTCCTCACCGGTAACAAACCCCAAGTTGGATACTTTCGAGTATTCGGCTCAAAGTGCTACATTCTTGATAAGAATCGTCGTTCTAAATTTGCTCCTAAGTCTCATGAAGGTTTCCTACTTGGTTATGGCTCAAACTCTCACACATACTGTGTCTACAAAAATTTCACCCGAAAGGTTGAAGAAACGGTAGATGTGAAGTTTGATGAATCTAACGGCTCGCAAGTAGAGCAATTGCCAATTGATGTAGGAGACAAAGATTCCTCAGAAGCAATCCAAGACTTGTCTATTGGCAAGATTTGTCCAACGGAGATAAAGGAGAGTACCTCGTCCGTCCAAGTGGAAGCTTCTACCTCACGACAAGGTGAACCAAGAGTTGATACGGAAGCATCCACGAGTGGGACACACCAAGATGAAGAAAACGAGGAAGTGCACCAAGACGAACGTCAACAACCTCCTTCTCCACCACGACAAGAGAACGACAATGCTAACAATGAAGAAGGCCAAGAAGAAGAACAAGATGAAGAAGATGTTCAACCAAGACCCAAGCAAAAGCTTTCACGAGTTCGAGCAAGAATTGCTAAAGATCATCCCGTGGAGCAAATCTACAATGATATCCAAACCGGGAGAATCACTCGCTCTAAAACTCGTTTGGCTAACTTTTGTGAACATTACTCATTCATCTCTAGAATTGAACCTATGAAGGTTGAAGAAGCATTGGAGGATCCGGACTAGATAAATGCTATGCATGAAGAGCTACACAACTTTGAGAGAAATCAAGTGTGGACATTGGTCGAGAAGCCCGACAATAACCACAACATCATCGGTACCAAATGGGTGTTTAGGAACAATCAAGATGAAGATGGACAAGTGGTTCGCAACAAAGCACGTCTCGTCGCCCAAGGCTACACACAAGTCGAAGGTATGGACTATGGTGAGACATATGCTCCCGTTGCTAGACTTGAGTCCATTCGCATCTTACTTGCTTATGCTAATCATCATGATATCACTTTGTACCAAATGGACATTAAAAGTGCTTTTCTAAATGGTGAAATTGAGGAGGAAGTTTATGTTAAGCAACCTCTCGGCTTTGTCAATCCTAAGAAACCTAATCATGACTACAAACTTCACAAAGCCCTTTATGGTCTTAAACAAGCTCCTAGAGCATGGTATAAATGCTTGACCAAGTTCCTTATTGAAAAAGGCTTTGAAATTGGAAAAATAGAATCTACTCTTTTTACTAAAAGGGTTAATGGAGAACTATTTGTATGCCAAATTTATGTCGATGATATTATATTTGGATCAACTAACCCTCATTTTAGTGAAAAGTTTGGGAAGCTAATGTCGAAGAAGTTTGAGATGTTTATGATGAGTGAACTCAAATTCTTTCTTGGTTTGCAAATCAAGCAAACTAAGGAAGGCACCTTTGTCTCTCAAACGAAGTACACCAAGGACTTATTCAAGAAGTTCAATATGCAAGAATGCAAAGGTATGACTACACACATGCCTACTAGTGGACATCTTGATTTGACCAAAGATGGTGAACCGGTTGATCAAAAAGTTTACCGCTCTATGATTGGTTCATTGTTATATCTATGTGCTTCACGTCCCGATATCATGCTAAGTGTGTGCATGTGTGCACGATATCAAGCTGCTCCTAAGGAATGTCATCTTAAGGCCGTGAAGAGGATAGTGAGATACTTAATACATACACCAAATTTTGGCATTTGGTATCCAAAGGGGGCTTCCTTTGATCTTGTTGGCTACTTCGACTCGGACTATGTCGGTGACAAGGTTGATAGAAAGTCCACTTCGGGTACTTGTAAATTCCTTGGTAGATCTCTTGTGTCTTGGTCTTCCAAGAAACAAAACTCGGTATCCTTATCCACCGCCGAAGCTGAATACGTTGCCGCTGGTTCATGTTGTGCTCAATTACTCTGGATGACCCAAACTCTTAAAGATTATGGGATATATTTGAAACATGTTCCATTACTTTGTGACAATGAAAGTGCTATCAAGATTGCTCACAATTCCGTGCAACACTCTCGAACTAAGCATATTGAAGTCCATCATCATTTCATTCGAGATCACATTGTTAAGGGTGGCATAAACCTTAAGCATGTTCGCACCGATAAGCAATTAGCGGATATATTCACTAAACCACTTGATGAGAAAGTGTTTTGCAGGTTAAGAGGTGAATTGAACATCATTGATGCTTCAAACTTGGAGTAGGAACTCCGTTGGATACATGCAAGACTTGAGCCTACGACTAATCACTTGATATTTCTCCTATGATGATTATCTTATGTCTTGAAAATTTGCATCTTGCATGTTATCTAACCCTTGTTGGTACTTGGATGAATCTAATTCTATGAGATTGCAACTCACTCACATCTTGAGCAATCTCTACATCACCAAGTCTCTACACAATGGTGGTTGATGACAAGGAAGCATGAAACCTTTCAAACATATCCTTTGACAAATTCTATGTTGAGTTTCATGATTGTCATGTTGGATACACAAGTGCTCTTACTTCCAAAAACTAATCCATGTAGGTAGATGAACTCAAAATCCAAAGGGTGCTCCCAACTCTTGATGGGATACATCAACCTTGAGCAACCCACACAAGTTCAACTACATGATCAAGATCAACACCGCCACCCAAGGTATGTTATTCCATCTTAGAGTAGCTTTACTCCAAGTCATGAGTCAAAGCAACTCGACAAGATGTGAATACATCAAGATACTTAAACGAAAAATGGTAACCCCATTTTGAGCTTAAACGATGAGTACGACCTATGATCAAGTGATCTCACTTGACTCCTAAGTCAACGTAGTCTAACATAGGTGACTTTGTCACCGCCCAAATCTAGATGAAGTTCTCCTGTGTTCTTTTCTGTGTTCTTGCATTTGTCTCATGCATATTTGTTTCCCCTTTAAAAAAACTTCATCTAGACCTTTTAGTTTCTTTTCTTTGCTTTTTTTGTTCTGCATTTTCTGCATCCAATTCATTGCAAATTTTTGTGAGATCTTATTTGTCTAGTGAGCTGAGGTGACAAGTGTTTTTCTTTGTGATGAACTCGGTTCCACCGGTTTCATGTCTCCGGTCTAGCCGAAGATTTTCGGTGCAACCGAAGCATACAACTCGGTGACACCGATTTCACTACAGGAAAAAACATTTTGCCATTTATTCCTGCTTTATTCTTGATCCAGCTCCACTCAATGAATCTTGTCCTCTGCAAGCATCACATTTACCTTAATGCTTTGTACTGTGATTCAAGGACTGAACCCATTCACAACAAATTCCAGAAGACCCTTCTTGGAAATTGATGTCAAAGGGGGAGAGAGAGAGATCACATCAAAGCTTAATCATATCTCTAGGGGGAGAGATCTCTAGGGGAGGGAATACTCCAGGAAAGAGTAATCTTCAAGGATCCCAGATGCTTGATGTTCAAGAGGAGAGATGCAACATGTCTTCTTGGGGGAAAGCCATGTTCATGTGTGCTTATTTGCATTAGCTCTGTTCATTTGTTTCTTTGAGCTCTGTTTTTCTGTTCCCTATCTTCTCCCAGTATCCCATGCTAGATTCAGGGGGAGCAAGACATCCAAGGGAAAGAAATTATTAAATTCATTGCATATCTTTCTCTTTGGGGACATGTCAATATCTATCATGGTACTCTATACTCACTCTACATGTCATCCCAGTCTTGGTACTTTTGTGGTTTCTTTTGTTTGCTCTAGCTAGTGGGTGCATCTGTGTTAACTAACCTTGTTTACGCAGGCTCATACCATCCTAGCCAACTCAAGACCACAAGGTAAGTATATGCATCATAGTCATGTGTATGAGAAATTCTTGCTGATATACATACTGTTTGCAAGAAGGACTCATGAGCATGAAGGTACATTTTTCATCATTTGCTCTGATGCATATAGCCAAGATACATGTAACACATTGTTACTCTGTCATGGTTATGCTCTCACATGCTTCTATATTCCATATTCACATGATTGCATACATGTAAGGGGAGCCTATGCTTGTTACATGTCTTTCCAAAGCTTTACTTGCTATTCTCTATATCTTTATCTAAAGCTTTGATGTATGTTGCCATCAATTACCAAAAAGGGGGAGATTGAAAGCACAAGTGCTCCCTGGGTGATTTTGATAATTAATGACAACATATCTCTTGTTGGACTAATACTTTTACCTAGTATGTTTCAGACAAGTTCAACAAATTAAGTGGCATGGACAAAAGGATGTGGAACCCCTTCAAGATGCCAAGGACAAAGGATTAGCTCAAGCTTCAAGATCAAGACTCTACATTTTCTATTTTAGTGATCCAAGATCACATTGAGTCTATAGGAAAAGCCAATACTATCAAGAGGGGATGAGGTGTTGCTTGATGAGGTTCTTGCTTCAAAGTGCTTAGTGATATGCTCCAAAACCCTCAACTACCTTCCCACATCCACATATGACCTAAACCAAAAGTCAAACTCGGCCCCACTGATTCTTTCTATTCGGCGCCACCGAGTTCAGATGTCATAGCCACTGCCAGAAACCCTAATCAGTTCGGTCTCACCGATGGGATCTCGGTCTCACTGAGATGGGCTTGCAAACTCTCTATTACCTATTGCAATATTTTCGGTCCCACTGAGATATGCAATCGGCCCCACCGAGTTTGCTTGGCCAACTCTGTGTTTCACTTATTACCCAAATCGGTCCCACCGAGTTTGAGTAATCGGTCAAACCGAGTTTTGGATTTACCCTAACCCTAGCACATCGGTCCCACCGAGTTGATCCAGTCGGTCCCACCGAAAACCCTAACGGTCACTAGATTTGCTGAATCGGTCCGACCGAGTTTATCAATTCGGTCTCACCGAGATTGACAAGTTGTGTGTAACGGTTAGATTTTGTGTGGAGGCTATATATACCCCTCCACCCACTCTTCATTCATGGAGAGAGCCATCAGAACATACCTACACTTCCAATACACATTTTCTGAGAGAGAACCACCTACTCATGTGTTGAGGCCAAGATATTCCATTCCCACCATATGAATCTTGATCTCTAGCCTTTCCCAAGTTGCTTTCCACTCAAATCTTCTTTCCACCAAATCCATATCCTGTGAGAGAGAGTTGAGTGTTGGGGAGACTATCATTTGAAGTACAAGAGCAAGGAGTTCATCATCAACACACCATTTGTTACTTCTTGGAGAGTGGTGTCTCCTAGATTGGCTAGGTGTCACTTGGGAGCCTCCGACAAGATTGTGGAGTTGAACCAGGGAGTTTGTAAGGGCAAGGAGATTGCCTACTTCGTGAAGATCTACCGCTAGTGAGGCAAGTCCTTCGTGGGCGATGGCCATGATGGGATAGACAAGGTTGCTTCTTCGTGGACCCTTCGTGGGTGGAGCCCTCCGTGGACTCGCGCAACCGTTACCCTTCATGGGTTGAAGTCTCCATCAACGTGGATGTACGATAGCACCACCTATCAGAACCACGACAAAAACATCCGTGTCTCCAATTGCGTTTGAATTCTCCAAACCCTTCCCTTTACATTCTTGCAAGTTGCATGCTTTACTTTCCGCTGCTCATATACTCTTTGCATGCTTGCTTGATATGTATTGTGTTTGTTAAACTTGCGCCAAAACTCCACTTCAACTTAAAGAAATTAAAAACTACAACTTTTGCCACTTAGTGTCTAATCACCCCCCCCCCCTTCTAGACACCTCTTCTCGATCCTTTCACTAGGCCTTGTTTCAACGCATCGTTTGTGCTCACTTTTATCATTAGTTAACTTGCTGTTTTTATATTTTCAGATTACAAAAACCATTATCTACTATCCATATTGCACTTGTATCACCATCTCTTTGCTGAACTAGTGCACCTATATAATTTACCATTGTATTGGGTGTGTTGGGGACATAAGAGACTCTTTGTTATTTGGTTGCAGGGTTGTTTGAGAGAGACCATCTTCATCCTACGCCTCCCAGGGATTGATAAATCTTAGGTCATCCACTTGAGGGAAATTTGCTACTGTTCTACAAACCTCTGCACTTGGAGGCCCAACAACGTCTACAAGAATAAGATTGTGTAATAGACATCAATATTCTCTCTGTTCATGAACGTGACACTATTAGAAGATGTTTGATTTATAGTCCTTTTTTCCAAGGCATGCACATCCTTTTTCCAAAGCATGCGTATTTTAGGTAATGTGCAATGTGTATTTTTTTGATGATCAGGGGTGTTCTCTTCTTATTGAATGAGTTCAAGAACAATGTCAGTGTTTTAATTCTTGGTTGGTCAATATTATGATTACTTAAACTATTTGTACTCCCTCTATCTAAAAAAGCTTGTCCCTCAAATGAATGTATCTAGCATCAAGTTTGTGCTAGATACATCCATTTGAGGGACAAACTTGGAACAAGTTTTTTGGGAGAGAGGGAGTACTATTCTGGAGTAGCTCCTGTTACCAAATGTATGTGCCGTGCTTGTGAACAGTGTTTATCCACCCTGAATATATGTTTACATTATTTATGGTCATGAACATTTCATCACTTATTTTTTTTGTCAGCGTGCACCTCTGTCTTGTGTTGTCTTGTATTTTGGAATCTGAGAACCATGCTTCCTTTTGAGTGCATGCACGAATGAGTTTATGAGTTTCAAACTCTCGTGGTGTTTGTTGTTCCGGATGGAATGATGTAGTTTCTGAACATGTCCTAATTGGATCATCTGCAGTTTCTGCAGCTATCCATATTCTGTTTGGTCTATTTTGTAGTGATGTAACTGATGAAACTATCTACTCCCACCGTTCCTAAATATAAGCTTTTTTAGAGATTTCAATATAGACTACATACGAAGCAAAATGAGTGAATTGCCCTGTAAACTACGTCTATATACATCTGTATGTAGTTCATATTGAAATCTCTAAAAGACATACACTTTAGGAACAGAGGGAGTATATGTGATGTGTTTGGCCATAATGTAATTTCCTGCTGATGGTATTTATGAAATTCGAAGGTTGTGAATGGAACTGAGTTAGTCTGTGTAGTGCAAAAGGCAATCTGTTTTGAACATGTCAATTCAGAGTAATCTGTTTTGCAGATATGTTAATCAGTTTCGGTAGCAATTTCAAGCATAAAATGCAGGCAATTTGACTAAAGCGAGTGAAGTTGACACCATGATCCATGAATCAGTTGTAAGCCTTAAAGTGAGATGATTTTACAGCATGGCCTAGGAAAAAAAAGCAAAAATAGTTGTCATAACACATAAATTTTGGATTGCATTTTCAACATCTGTTTGTTACAAATAATAGAGTTCTCAAGATAAATAGATTAATAAATATATTTTTCCAAAGTTTTGGGGAAGTTCCTTTGCCTGGAATAAAACTCTCTTTCACCCCACAAAAAAAATGTGTGGAAGCAACAACAACGCCCCAGATTTTTTTTGAGCAAAACAACAACAACCATCCAGATAATTCATTTGTACCATGCGACAGCCCACCACCTTTAATTAATTTTTTTAGAGTTGCCCATCAACCATGGAAGAGAGTGAGATGCATGATCCATTTGGAAGCCCACCACCTGAATGAGGTGCATGATTCATTTGTACCATACGACACCACAGCCCAGCTCGCCACTTGCATGGAGTGGGATGCATGCATGAGTGAGTTAGTGGAGTTTTTAGTACCACCTCGGTAGTCTGAGGAGCACACGATCAACTTATAAGCGTGTCTCTCAATGCCTTAGAAATGCTAGAAGCACGTGGCGAGAAGAGAACTGCCTACACACGACACGTAAAGTAGCTCGTGTGAATATAAGTGTGGACTTATGACTTTTTGATTTTTCACCAGTCTTACTCGGCTTTTGAAAAAAAAAATCCGACTTTTTTGGCACAAATAAACATGTTTTTTTTGCTTCCACGAGATGTACGATATTGTTTTCACGAGAAGTAAGGATTTGCTTTCGCAAGAAGTATGGTCGTACCCCTCGGAATTGAAAAAATGTGTTTTTTTCCTTCCGTGGGTAGCACGGTTTTGTTTTTGCGAGAGGCATGGTTTTGTTTCCGCGAGAGACACGCCTTTCAGAAACAAAAAAAACGCGTTTTTTTTCATTCGTGAGATGGACGGTTTTGCTTCTGCGAGACGCATGAACGAAAAAGCCATTTTTTTTTCTTTTTTTCTTTTGTGAGAGGCACGGTTTTGCTTCCACAAGAGGCACGGTCATGCCTCTCGAAAACAAAAAAAAATGTTTTTCTCTTTTTCCCCTTTCATGTGATGCACGGTTTTGCTTCCTTGAGAGGCACGGCTGTGCCTCTCGGAAATGAAAAAAAAACGTGTTTTCTATTTATTTTTTCTTTGCATAAGAGGCACGGTTTTTTTGACCAGTTTTTTTCATTCAGTTTTTTCAGGGAAAAAGTTTGTTAAAATCTATCGACATGGTATTTAGTTTTGAAGATATCGACGCGAGGAATCCAATAATAAAAAAAGTTTAAAATTTGAACGCACAGTTTAAGAGATAAAACGTTTTGAATAAACAGGTCTAGAAAAAAAGAAAAAAAATCCTAGGCTACGACCAGTGGCGCACATGTAGCACCACTTGTCGCGGCCCGCTGAGGTGGAAGTGATCTTTGAAAGTATCCTTCTTAATTAGTGATTTCAGGCTTTCCTTCTTCCCGGTATAAGCGATACAAATGGCCCCTGCTCCGAACGCATTGGCGCTCGCATGATCTCTACACGGGCCGCGACCTATTAGCTTTGACCGCTCGCTATATTACTTCTGCACTTACAGCTAGCTCTGCGATATATACACGTGTATTGGTCCACTGGTTTTTTATTCAGATATTTTCTTACTGGTGAAAAATAATTTTTGAATTTTAAAAGGTCATTAATTTGAGAGAATTTTAATGGGAGTACAGATGAGCGGGCCCAAGTGCGCTGCAGGCCCAAGCCTCTTTTTCATTTTCTTTTTTCTTGTTTGGTTTCTTTTTTTACTTTGTTTATACCTCAAATTAAAAAAACATTATAAAACACGTTATTCAAAAATTGAAAAAAATGTTAACCAAGCTTTTGATTTGTTTTAAATGTGTATAGAGAAATGTTTCTCATGTATATGAAAATTTTATACGAAAGAATATACAATATGTGTGAAAAAGTTGATCATGTATTTTGAAATATTTTAATAAAAAAATTGGAAAACAATAAATAATATCTGAAAAATGTTAATCTGGCATTTAGAAAATGTTAAATGTGTATAAAAAAATATTCAACATGTATTAAAAAAATTAATCTTTCATTTGAAAAAAAATGTGAATCAACCATTTGAAAAATGTTAAATGTGTCCAGAAAAAATATTGACCATGTGTTAAAAAATGTCAATCATGTATCTGAAAAATGCTAATAAAGCATTTGAAAAATGTTATAATGTGTATAGCAAAAATGTTGACCATGTATTAAAAAAATCTTGTATTTGGAAAAAGTTAATCAAGCATTTGAAAAAATGTAAAAAAATGTCTAAGGAATTTTTTTGACCTTGTATTAAAACAATGTTAAACGTGTATTAGGAAAATATATTAGATATATACCAGGAATGTACATTGTGTATGGGACAAAGTGGACATAAAAATATAACTTCTCGAAAAATGATAATCATGTTTTTAACCATGTATATAGAAAATATTCTAGATGTGTACCTAAAATGTTGAATGTATATTGAAAAGGAAGTTAACATGTGTTGAACCAAAAAGGAGCCTTAGAAAACAAATGTAAACAAAGAAAACACAATAAAAACCAAAAGAAACAAAACAAAGAAAATAAGTAACCCAAAGCAACCAATTCAAAAGAATGATAACAAAGGAAACTGAGAACGAAACAAAGAAAAATAAAATAAAACCAATAAAACCCAAGAAAGAAGTAAAAGAAAACCATAGAAATAATGGAACAAAAGCGAGAAAATAATGAAAACCGAGAAAGAAACAAATGAAAATAAAAAACGGTGAAAGAAATGAAGAAAACCGTTGAAAAAACATAGAAAACAAAAAAAATGCGAAGATGTAAACAAAAAAGATAAGGAAAACGAAAAGAAAAAAAATCAGCAAACTTAACGAACGTATAAAAGACGGGTCGGGCCAGTCGATACAGCGTGGGGTAAAACCTTCAGCGTCACTTATGGTAGTCTCACTATACGCGAGATATAACATCTACGTTTGGGAGGTCCCGACAAGCGCCCTAAGGGCCAGCTAGGCTAATTGGGGCAATTCCTAGTTACGTTTCTTCTGTTTTTCGCAAACCGCTGCCTGGAGGAGGTTTCTTGCGCGTCTAGATGGGCCGGCCCATATTTCTTTCTATCATGGAAAAAAGCAAAAAAAAGTGTGTGCAGTGACGGGAGTTCAAACTCGCGACCGCAGGAATAGCACAGATCAGCACCAACCAATCGGCCACCTTCAGGCTGGTGGCTAAGATTCACCTTTTCTCTTTCTATTCTGTTTTTAAGTTCGTTGTGAATCGAGATTTCATTTTTATTTTATTTTTTCTTTATCACTTTATTGTTTTTATTTTTGGTTTTCCCTTCTTTTTCGGTTTCTTTTCTTTTTCTTTATCTTTTTCCGAAAATGCAAAAAGTTTCATGAACTTTTTCTTCAAACCGATGAACTATTTTTTCGAATTTGATGATTTTTTTCAGATTCCGTGAACTATTTTCATATTTTATGGACTATTTTTAAATTCTATGAACTTTTTTGAATTGATGAACTTTTTTTCAAATTTGATGAACGCTTTTCAATTTGATGAACTTTTTTCAAATCGATGAACTTTTCTTCAGATTCGATGAACTTTTTTGTATGAATTTTTTTTCAAATTCAGCGAACGCTTTTCAATTTCGATGAACCTTTTTCAAATCAGTGAATTTTTCTTCAGATTTGATGGACTTTTTCTGTGAACTTTTTTTTCAAATTCGATGAACGCTTTTCAATTTTGATGAAATTATTTCAAATCGATGAACATTTTTTTTCAAATTCGATGAACTTTTTTCAGATTTGATGAACTATTTTTTAGAATTGACGAATTGTTTTTCAAATTTGATTTATTTTTTTCAAATTCAATGAACTTTTTGAAATTTGATGTTTTTTAATTCGATGAACTTTTCGCATAATCAATGAACTTATTTCAAATCCGATGAACGCTTTTGAAAAAGATGGATGGACTTTTTTGAAATTGGTGAACCTTTCTTGCAAATTCAATGCACTTTTTTAATTCACAGTTTTTTTTAATTCGTAAATTCGTTTCAAAATCCGATGAACGGGCTTTCGTTAAATAAAATCAACTTTTCCAAATTGTTTTTGAATAATTCGCAAAGCTAATAAATAGCGCGGATACATTGGTTCTTAAAGATTTCGCGTTCCATGTATTTGTTGGGGCTTTCTGGCTGTAGTGGTTAGCAAAGCAGTGCCTTTGTTGTAGCGGCAGGGCGCGAGTTAGAATCCCTGCGTCCGCACTTTTTCCTTTTTTTTTTGAGATGAAACTAGGGTTTTATTCATTAACCAAAACAGCCGGAATACAAATGATGTCTGGTAAGTTCCCTAGCCACACATGTCGACCAACAGGGAGTGTCGAGGCTGCATTTGCCAAGGCATGTGCCTCAACATTTGCCTCCCTGTTCTCAAAACGAAAAACAACTTTAACAAAATCTAAAGTTCTAGCTCTAATTTCATCCAGAACAAAAGCATATGAAGTAGATGGCGCAGAACCATTAATATCTGAAACGACTTGCGAGCAATCCGAAGCTATTATCACATGTGATTGTAGGAGATCCGCACTTTTTCCTGTGTTTTCTCGCGACACATTTTTTCTTCTACTGTGCGTGGTGGGCCGGCCCATGAGGTGCGGCGCGCGGCGCGCGGGCGTCG
>NC_041380.1:141859045-141908137 GCF_002162155.2 Triticum dicoccoides | reverse complement strand
GCGTACTGGGTTGGCCCACCAACGCCTGGTTCACAGGTGGACTGGTTGACCAATTTGACTGATTGACCGTTGACTCTTTAAAAATGATATATAAAATCTTATATTTGGGAAAAAAACTTAAGATTTGGAAAACAAAACCGTGGGTTGGAAAGCAGTTCTAAAAAAGTTCACTTATATGAAAAAGTTCATTATTTTAGAAAAAAAACACTGTTTTGGAGAAAAGTTCATGGGCACTAAAAAATCATACTCCCTCCGTCCCAAAATATAAGAACGTTTTTGACACTAGTATATAGTGTCAAAAACGTTCTTATATTTTGGGACAGAGGTAGTAGATTTGAAAAAAGTTTGGTGCATTTTTAAGTAAAACATCTTAAGAAACTTTGTGTATTTTAAAATGTTCATGGATTTGGAAAAAAATCATGGATTCACTAAAAGTTTCACGGATTTCAAAAAAGAAATCATGGGTTTTGGAAAAGTTTGTGATTGGATTTTTTTTGAAAAAGAATTACTTTTTAAAAGAAAATCTGTAAAGTTTAAAACTCTAGGAAATTTAAAAAATGCGTGAATTTGAGAAAGGTTTATGAATTTGAAAAGTTCTGTGATTTCTTTTAAAAGGAAAAAAATGGAACAAAATTCGTCCTGGAAAAAAGCAGGGAAATACCGCTCCAGGAAAAACCAGTGGAAGAAGGTTCCTACAATCGGTGAGAAAAGAATTACCTGGTTTTCTCGAAGTGGGCTGAGCCTATTGAGCTCAGGAACAGACTTCAAAGGCCTAAAGTAATTGCCCCCACCCCTAAAAAAAGTAATTGTCTCCAATTTAGCCCAGCAAAAAGCTTTCCCCCACCGTTCCCGCGAGACAGCCTGTACGTCGTGTGGCGTGTCCGATGTGGGAGTGGGACGCCACCTCCCTCGCCGGCGCCCTCAAATCCGCCGCCACTTGCCGTTCCACTCCCCATGTCAAACCCCTCCACGCTGTCCTCCTCAAGCTCGGTCTGTCGGCGTCCGCCATCCTAGCTACCTCACTCGCGCATCTGGCACTCCGGTGCGGGCTCCCTGGTTACGCCCGTGCTCTGTTCGATGAAATGCCCAGACGGGACGTGGTCTCCTGGACGTCCCTCATCACCGGCCACGCTCACCAGGGTCTGCACGGAGACTCTCTCGCACTTCTGCGGCGCATGGTGGAATCTGGTGTTGCTCCCAACGGGTACACACTGTCCGGTGGGTTGCTCGCGTGTGCCGGGGTTGGCCAGGCCGCCCTTGCTACCGGGAAGGAAATTCATGCCAGGGTTGTGAAGATGAGTATGTACGGCCCGGTCGATTCGGTTGTGGAGAACGGGGTTCTTGACATGTACGCGAGGTGCCGGAATGTTGACTATGCGAGGAGAGTGTTTGGGGTGATGGTGGCGAGGGACATTGTTGCGTGGAACTCGATGATGGCCGGGTATCTCGGGAGTGGGCAAGCTGAGGAGGCTCTGGGCTTGTTTGCGTCAATGGTTTCTTGTGAGGTTGGCGCAGATGGCTTCTCGTATGCCATAATTGTGGATGCGTGTGGGGAGCTGGCGTTGTTAAAACAGGGGATGCAGGTGCATGCACGGGTTCTTGGTGCAGGATTTGATTCTGATGTGGTTGTAAGGAATTCCTTGCTGGATATGTATGCAAAGTGTGGATGTGTTGATTCAGCAGAGCTTGTCTTCAATGGGACACCTTCATTAGATGCTGTTTTATGGACTACGATGATCTCAGCTTATGGCAAGTTTGGTCGTGCACAAGACGCGGTATGCTTGTTTGATAGGATGGCACGATTGGGCATCAAAAGAGATGGAGTAGCATACCTTGCGGTGTTGTCAGCTTGTAGCCATGGCGGACTAGTTCGAGAAGGTTGGCACTACTTCAAGTTTCTGTTTGATGGCCAAAGCTCGGTTAAGTTGCAGCCTGAGCACTACGGTTGTATGGCAGATCTAATTTGCAGGAGAGGTCACCTAGAAGATGCTCTTGAATTCATTGAGAGTATGCCGTTTGAGTCGAGCATTGCTGCTTGGAGTGCGCTACTTAATTCCTGTCGAATCTATGGGAATGCTAAGTTAGGTCAGCTTGGAGCGTCCCGTCTACTCGAGCTTGATCCAGAGAACCACAGTAACTGGGTTGCTTTATCAAGTATACATGCATCGGAGGGCGATTGGCATGAGACATGGATGATCAAGGAGAACATGAACAGAGAGTGGGTGAAGAAAGAGCCTGGATGTAGTTGGGTCGAGTTGCATGATGGAGTTCATGTATTTCTAATGGCTGATCAGTCTCACCCTGAATTGGTTAATGTACTGCAGACTCTTGATTCTTTGAAGGAAGATATATGGGTGATGCCTTCAAAACCATGGACAATTTCTTGTGATGCTCTTTGATCAGAGCTATTTTAAATCTTGTTGAATACTGGACATTGTCCTACTTGGTTGTTTTCCTTAGAACTAGTGCTACTAGAGCTGTCAAATAGGGTGTGAGATGAAAATATGTCCATGGAAATTTGGAATTGCAGCAAGAGGATAAGTAAGGTGATACGCTCCGGTGACTTGCTTATGTTTTTGTAGATTGCGCAACATGCGGCCGTTTTCATGATGCTGCTTTCAATTGACCATGAAGAAGTTTTTTTTATAAATTGAATCGTCGATACAGATGGATATATTGTTCCTTTCATAAAAATAGTAAGATTTCATCAATACAAATAAGTGCTTTTTTTTATTCTAAAGGTATTTTGGTGGATTCTACTTTGGATTACCCTCCTATAGCTCTTGTTTCATTTATAGAATTAGAGTACATGGATTTTTTTTCATATGGACAACTTTTCATGCAATTTCACAGGAACTTTTCTATTGAGCCCAACCTCATGGAAAAAGGTTTTGTTTCTATGATGACTATGACAATGACCTAATCATTCAAGAAAGTTCATGTGTTTTTCTTGTGGTTCAACCAAACAACTTCTATTACACATTCATGAGTTTTAACTACTATAGGGTTCGACACGCCATGACATTCAATTCCTATGTTTTTCCTATTCTTGTGTGTTTTCAAATCCTGCAAAACAAAGAAGCCCTAAATTTGATTAAAACGAAAGTTAATCCTTTGTTACTGCCGTAGAAAAACTTGCATTGATGGCCTTATAGGATGTGAGATAATAATCCTTAATTTCATTGGTCTTATCTTTTTGTACTTAGGCCTTGTTTGGTTCCAAATAAGTCACCAACTTATAAGTCGAAAAGTGTAAAAAGTGACTTATTTTGCCAAACGGACCTAACTTATAAGTCACCCCAACTTATAAGTCATAAGTTGCTCCACCTCAACTTAAAACTTATAAGTCGCCCCTTTTTGCATGAGTCCCACCACCTTTACATAAAAAACAAGGTGGGAAGGTGTGCTCAGGTGACTTATAAGTCAGGTGACAACCAAACAGGCATGACTTATAAGTCACTGGTTTTAAGCCACCTGATTTATAAGTCAGGTGACTTATTGGAACCAAACAGCCCCTTATTTGTAAGTATCTGCTTAGTATGTTGTTCGACTGTATGGCTATGGCTGTATGACTGTAAGGGACTGATCTCTGTTTTTCCTACTGCCTTTTGTTTTAAGAAAAATCTAGTCAAGAAGGAGGTGCTTGAACAAGATTGAAGTGAAGGTCCAATTTCCAAGATGGGCCAGGTATTCTGCCAACTCTTAAGTGTAAGCCCTTCTGCTAAAAAATGTGTTCATGTTTCAATGCAAACACAGTTCTGTTTGTCTTTGTCATATGTTTTGATTGCTAGACATCAGGACACCAATGACACATATGAGATACATAGTGTTGGACATTGAATTTTCTTCAGTCAGGATAGTTGTTCTTCACTCCATGAGGGTCAGACTGTGCATCTGAGACATCTTCATGCTTTGAGTATATCGTGTTGACCTAAGGACCAAAATTCTACCTATACAATAGAACCATAGCAGCCATACTTGCAATGAGATATTTGAGGGCGGATGTTTGCTGAGACCAAGCAATGTGATGCAAAGCATATACTTCCTGTCGCTGGATGTTTGCAGTAAAATGATTTAGCATTTCCATACTTCAGAATGATTTCTACTTTGATGTATCTTACAACTCATCATAGTATCTTGGTGTATACTTTATGGTATACATTTTGAATACTCTATTATAATCGTAATATGGATTAGAGGGAGTAATATAAATATTTGATGCCAATCGGAACCTGGTGTTGTTTCTCTTTATATTGCAATGCAATGTGGTAACTATTATAATTTATAGTACTTGTCAATACAGCAGTAGACCGCCTTCTATGGATTCATTTGAACAAATTGAACATTTGTCATGAAAATTTATACCCTTTCACTTACATCAGCATATGCTTACGCTCTAGCTCTGGAAGAACGTTGCATGCATCAACGCTTCAGAAGTTGAAACATAAAATAAAATCAAACAACAGTATTATCAGTTTTCAGAAATTCTGAAGCAGGGCATCTTCTCTTCATCTCCTGATTAGCAGATAGGCAGAGGCTCGCCGTTCCACTCCTTCAGGCACTCCAGCAGAGCGTCGATGTGCTTTCCCTGGTTCATGGCAATGAACACTTTGTCCACCTCCTCCCCAGGTGACCGTGTCTTCTCTCCGGTCAAGTACACCGTCCCTAACTCCTTGCGCACGAACCGGTACAGAGGGTATGACCGGCAGTCAGCGATACGGTTCGGTTCTGCGGCGGTGCCATTCTCCACTGCACCTCTAGCAGCCTCGACCTCCTGAGGCAGTGCCGCGCAGAGCTCCTGCTCGAATGTAGCAACCTTGGCAAACACTGAGGTTTCCGCGTTGCGCTCAGCCTCGCCGTTGGCCAAGGCGTGCTCCACCAGCACCGCACGCATCTTCTTCATGAGAGGGTAGTTGGCGCTGCAAGGGTCGTCTGCGTATGCAAACACCGCCTCCCGGTCGATTGTTTGAAGCAAGTCCTTCTCACAAAAACGAGCGTTGTGGAGGCCACCCATGTCATTTGTGATCAGGGTCTTCCTGGCTACTCTTGTGACACAATTCTTGACGGCGTTCTTGACATTCTCTTCAAGGTGGCGCAGGTCGATGGCTTGGCACAACGCAACCAGAAACGTAGAGGACATGAGCTTCAGAATGTCGATGGCCTCGGCAGTCTTCCGAGACGAGATTACTCCGAGGGAGTTAACATCTTGGTTGTGCTGCTCCGCGCTCTGGACATGGTTGGTGACAGGGTTGCCCAAGAATTGGAGCTCCGAGCAGTATGACGCCATGGCGATCTCGGCACCCTTGAAGCCATAGTCCAGGCTTGGGTTGCGGCCACCAGAGAGGTTGGAGGGCAAGCCATTGTTGTAGAAGTCGTTCACTAGCTCCGAGAACTGGGCAAACATGAGCTTGCCGATCGCTGCAATGGCAAGCCTCGTGTTGTCCATCGACACACCAATGGGCGTGCCCTGGAAGTTGCCACCATGTATTGCCTTTCCACGAGATACGTCAATGAGTGGGTTGTCATTGACGGAGTTGATCTCGCGCTCGATCGACTTTGTCGCTGCACGAATGACCTCAATTTGTGGGCCAAGCCATTGCGGCGACGTGCGGAGAGCATATCTATCTTGCTTTGGCTTCATCAATGGGTCGAGTTCACCAAGTTTCTTCGCAAGCATCATGTAGGAGCTGCCCTCCAGGATGTGCTCCATGATAGCCGCGGCCTCGATCTGTCCGGGGTGGTGCTTTAACTTGTGAGTCAGGTGGTCGGTGTACTCTGGCTTGCCATTCATCACCTCGCAGAACACGGCTGACAAAACTTCAGCAAGGACACCAAGGATGTTGGCTTCAAAGAGAACAATCGACGCGAGCCCAGAGCCCACCGCCGTGCCATTAACCATAGCAAGGCCTTCCTTGGGCTGCAGCTCGAAGAAACCATGCTGGATGCCGGCGATCTTAAAAGCCTCAGCGGCGTTAACTTTGGTGCCATCAGGAGCCACAGCCACGGCATTTGGGCGGCCAGTGACAAGTCCGGCGATGTAGGAGAGAGGGACGAGATCGCCAGAAGCGGTGATGGTGCCCCGGAGCGGCAGGCACGGCGTCACATTGGCGTTGAGCAGCATGGCGATCGTCTCGAGTATCTCAAAGCGGATGCCGGAGTACCCCTGGAGCAGGGTGTTGACGCGGACAAGCATCGCCGCGCGCGTGGTGGCCGCGGGCAGCACGTGGCCGTCGCTGCCGGTGCCGAAAGCCCCGGCGTTAAGGAACCGGATGAGCTCCCTCTGCAGGGCGCCGCCCTCCTTGGTCCTCCGATGGGAGGTGGCGCCGAAGCCGGTGGTGACGCCGTAGCTGTCGGTGCCGTTGGCCATGCTGGCCATGACCCAGTCGTTGCTCTCCTTGACGCGGCCGCGCGCGGACTCGTCGAGCTCCACCCTGGCCCCGCCGGACGCGGCCACGGCCGCGACCTGGGCGATGGTCAAGCTCGCGCCCTCCATGACCACCACCGGCCTGCGGTACTCCTCCACCATCCGCTTCACCGCATCCAGATGGCTGCCCGACAGCTCCTCCGCCGCTTTCCCCCAGTTGAGCGGGTCAGCAGCGCTCCGCGGCTTGGCCACGCACAGACCGTCGTTGCCGTTGCCCGCCATTGGTTTGGTCGAGGCTGCGTCTTGGAGTCTCGATGGAGCAGCTCGAGCTGGAGCAGCTGGATGAATGTGTGGACTGGAGCCGCCTTGGGAGAGAAGAGCTCGTTGGAGTAGGAGAGGTGGGGGATGCTCTTCTTGGATGGAAATGGAGGAAGAGGGAGGGATTATAAATAGGTGGCGCCTGCAGGGTGGGTGGCGATGGAGATTTGGTGTGGGCTGTGACCGGGATGGTTGTGTTGACCGCCGGACTTGGCCGGGTGGGCACGAAGGTGGGTTGGTGGCCTCGTGCGTGCGGGCCAGGAGGAAGAAGACGAAGAAAGGCAGCTGCTGCGACACTGGGATACTAATATACTACTCTAGCTAAGTGTCCGTGGGTTGCCACGGACTAACAAAATATATATACAAAGAGAAATTTCACGTGATGCGAATTTAAAGGCTATTCGCATGGGACGATATCTCATGGTTGTGATGTTATAGATAAACACATCTCCTCATCGTCTTTCAACCCCACTTCCTCGTTCTAGCCACCACGCGACTTCGTTCCTCCAACCATGCTTTTATCTCCTATTTCCCCGCCTACAACTTGCACGACATTACTTAGTTTCTTATTCAACTATGATAATTTTCCCCGGTTTTACATCCTCTTAGATTATTAATGGCTTGTGTACATGTTCTGAATAAGGACAATAAAAATGGACTCCCTGATCCATATTACAGGTAGTCCATTTTTATATACATCCATTTTAGTGACAGGTAATATGAATCGAAGGGAGTACTAAATTTCTAGCGAGAAATGAGAATTCAGCGCAATATCTCATACTCCGTGCAATCAATTTTGAAGATAATCTCTTTATAGCTTCGGTCAAGATTCGGACGCACATTCCACACAATAAACATTCTATATGGCGGGACTGATTAATTATCAATATATGTCTACAATAAAGAGAAGTTTACTCAAAATAATTTTCTATAAGGGAGGATAATTCGTATTAGGAAAAATAAAGATTTGAGTTCATCCCAAATTATCGCATATTGGGAAGCTTTTTTGTCAACTCAACATCTAGAATAAAATGACATTTTAAACACACACATCACATTTCAATATGAAGATAAATGGTAATTTTGAGCAAATACTGTTCTTGCAGATCTATCTACCATTGACACTATAAAAAACCTACTTGATATAACAATACAAAAATAATATTGATTTTTTTACCACAAAGTCACAAAGATCAGGGGTTCATTCACAAGCAGTCAGAAAACTGCATGCATTCTTAAAGCATGAATGAATTAGAAGCGAAGTCGTTAGATCATAAGAACATGACCAAAAGCCATGTGTATAACATTTAAAATTGTATATGTACATGAAATCCCATCAACATTTACAACACAGCAGCCATGCATGTATACGTAAGCAATGCAGTGAAAGAGAATTCTTTCCCTTTTTAAGGGAAAGAGAAGCCACAGAAAATCCCCACAAAAAAGAAAAAGATGACACGTGGTAATGGCGAACGTCGCTGGTACACGAGGGCACACGCGACCACAGGGTGCAAATATAACAACATGTTGGTACATGCCTCTGTTTTCTTTCTTTCCTTTTTGTACTCTTCTTACTTTCCAAGTGAACGTGATGGCTATTTCCTTTTATCAAAATATTCAATTCCTTTTAAACTATTGGGCTCTCTCCAGAAGTACCCAAGGAAGATATGAATCATTTTTTATTTCCTCTATCTCCACGTATTACTTGATTTTTTGGGGGGACATATTACTTGGTTGAGACGAATCAGTTGAGAAGGAATGGAAAGTTGTGATTGAGATTAATCGGTTGAGAAGGAAAGAAAAATTATTACCCCGTTTTGCTTTTTTGTAAGTTATTACTACTTGATGAGATTGATCAACTGAGATATGTGGAACGACTGTATAGGAAGGGAAACCCAGGAGGCGAGGAAGCGAACGACCTATTCACAACATATACATTCCTCTGCAACTTCGTGCATACATTTATTATGAATCTGAGTTGTAGGAATGGCAAGACTAACTTCACTTGATGTCTTCAAGCGTTGATAAACATCAAATAGTTCCCTTTACAAGCAATTTTTTTTACATCTTCAAAACCCAAAATGCCACCATTTTCTTTATTTCCTTCAGAAAGGCTTATCTTAAAATTTTGCCAAAAAGTTATTAATCAGAAATAACATCACAGTATATCCTCTTGATGAAAACTATCTGAATGAAAGAAAGATGTATTTTCTCAATATCATTATAGAAAGAATGTTTACCTGTTGTGTGATGTTCTCAATCCGATTTGATTGCTGTAAGAGAAGTTAAATAAAATAAAACTAAAAACAGAGCAAATAATCATCAGATTCCCAATATTTAACCGTATGTACCACATAGGAAGAAATTAGTATGCACATATTGGACATACTGTTCATACCATCAGACCGTATTCAGGCCATATGGCGACTCGGGCGGGATCTAAAACCCTAACTGCCGGGGGTCCCCATCCGTCCTCCCCTCCCTCCGCCGCCGCCGAAGGACGCCGCCGGCTATAGCCCGGGGCTGATGGCGGTGGCGGGGGTCTTCCCTCTTGCCTGCGCCGTGCGGGCGGTGCGGAGCCCTGCGGCGTGGGTGGCACGACCGATCTGGCCTGGCGGCGCGGTGGGCCTGCCTTCCGGCGGCGGCATGGCGGCTGCCTCGGCCAAGGGCGGCGATGGTGGGGTGCGGCAGCCGGCCCTGTCTCGGGCTGCGTGGCGGTGTTCGGCGGCGGCGGCCGGGTCTGCGGCGACACACCATCTGACCTCGGATCGGCGGTGGCGGCATGGAGGGCCTGGTGGTTGGGTCGGCACCATGCGGGTTGAGCCCTTCGGACAGATCTGATCTGGCCGGTGCGGCCTGCGCCATGTGCGGCGGCTCGGATCGGCGGCGACCCGTGCGCACAATACGTGATGGAGATTCTTCGAGCGGATCCGGGTGAAAACCTTGTGCTTGGCTTGATGCCAAGACCGGCGTTGGCGGCACCCTGTGGTGTCATTACCTTCTTGAAGGCATCGCCGTGGAGAAGCTCTAGACCTCTATCCGCTACCTCCGGGGGAACCCTAGATCAGTTGATCGGATGACGGTGGCGCGTTGGTGTCGTTTCCTCCTTGGGGGCGTCATTCTTGGAGGTGTACACGGGATCCAGGGACCAGCGGGCGCCTTTTTTGGTGGAGCGGTACTTCATCCTTCACATTGATGACAGCGGATCTCGGCGGCGTGGTGCAGTGGAGACTCGGCGTCCGATGCGCGGTGATGGACTCGCGCAGGTGGAGGTAGTTGTCTGGCGTCAAGGTGGGCATCGATGACAGAGTGGCCTGACAAGGTAGAAGTCTCAATATCTGCTCTGAAGACGGACCCGTGGAAGATGGCGGCGACGACACATGTGAGTGCGTCAGACCAGTTTATGCCCCAGACCCGGTATGTGGCTCGGCTGGGGCTTCTGGCTTTTGATGATAGGCTTAGGTGAGTAGACCGGGTATGTGGCCCAGGTAGCACCCCTTCATCATATGGATAGGAGTAGTGACATATGTTGCCAAGATGGCGGATTCAAGCATATTGTTGTAATACTTTGTAAGGTCCTCGAGAATAATCAATAAAGTGGCCGTATGCATCTCCCAGCTGCAGAGGCCGGGGGTCATCCTCCTTTTCTAAAAAAAATGCATAGTACGTAAAAAGGTGCATGTGTGCTGCCACAACACAACTTGTTTCATGAATTGTTACTTTAAAGAACTATTCAGTTTTCGAAAGATTAGCATAGACTTGAGATAGTGTTTGAATAAATGTAAAAAATAAGGAGTATAATTGCAACTCAAATTTCTGTGGTTAGAAATTCAGTGCAAGAAATGTACCACTAAATTCTTATGCTGCAAAGGAAATATGGAAAGATTTAAAATGGGGAGTAGTAAGGAAATAGTACAACACGGTCTTCTCCACTAAAACAAATGGCTATAATTTCTTGTTCATTGTATTTCTGAGAATAAGACATGTGTTCACCAGTCATTTGAAATTGGCTTCAAAATCCATGCGGTCTTTGATGTAAGATAGGTCACAAAGAAACACAAATTTCATCTCACAATTTGATACGACGAACCACTGGTTCATTTATTACTCAATACTTGCAAAATGCAACAACATCATAAGTATATATACTTCCAATGGCTACGTATGTGATTTTTGTACAGTATAGTATCAAAATGCAACAACATCATAAGAACAGAAATTGTAGCATAGTACTCCCTCTGTAAACTAATATAAGAGTGTTTAGATCACTAAAGTAGTGACCTAAACACTCTTATATTAGTTTATGGAGGGAGTAGGTGATTGTTTGAGATTAGAGTAATATAATACCTTTCTTGGGATGAAAAATGTATAATAACTGACCAATGAAAGCACTGTTTGTGAAAAGAAAACATATAGCACCTCGCAAAAATAGAATCTATGTATGTGTACAATACAATATTTTGTTTTAGGATAATTGCAAAATCACGACCATAATAGATGATTCTGAATATGGTCTGATGGTATGAACAGTATGTCCAATATCTGCATACTACCAATGTAAGCTAGCAATTATCAGAAAACGACGGTGTACGTGCGTGCGAGCTACAAAGGTAAGCAACTAATTCATGTCATATAATCTAATCTATAGCATTATAGACATAATCGGGATGCGGATGAGGATGCGAGCCCTCAGATGCATTCAGGGTCGGTCCTGAGTTTTCAGGGGCCCAAGGCGAACCTAGAATCCGGGGCCTTTTAGTATAAACAACAACAGAAGAACCATTATCTCTGCCACGAGTCAAGGAGTGACTTGAAGAAGAAGAGAAGCTTTGGGCCAAAGATGGCTTGTTCAAGAATGGCATTAGAGGGTTCGAGGAGCTAGGTAGTGGGCGGACGGACCGTGAGTAATACGCTTTAGTGTAACGGTGGAGTTGGGAGTGTAACGGTGTAAATATTGTAACCCAAGTGGATGTTTTGGGAGTCTCCCCCCTTCTTTAGTGAATGATACGCACACTCGTGCGTAATCGAGAAAAAACAACAGAAGAACCAATATATGTTATATATCAGGTGTATCAAAAATCACTACAGCTATCTCTGAAAGCAAATGTCCCCTCGAAAAAAAATTCTCTGAAAGTAATACTCATATCAAATTGCATACGCACATATCTTATAAATTTCTTATTTAATTCTGTGATGCATCAAAATAAATCGCATCCAGTAATTTTAATGCATTATATACCAGATGCCTTTTACTAGGTGACATGAAATGTTGAAATTTGAAGAAATAGTTGGTAACTGAAAATTAGCTAGAATCAACAGAAGTACTAAATCAATTAACAAACTCTTACCGATTATAAAGTCAAACTCATAAATTACAAATGCATAAAGCCCAATAATATGTCACTTCACAGTGTTCAGTCAGTCGACGATAATCAATGTCTTGTTGCAATAATGAAGACATGGTCATCATCTATATTTTCTTAGAAATCCTTAAGGCATACTCTTGTAAGCTACCTTCTCTAATGGATTCGTGTCGTGGCCCTGTGGACAGAGGGAGATTGCCGACTGCCACCTGGCATCACTGTGGCCTCCTTGTTGCTGTTCGCCTGACCTGTTCTGAGCGGTCGTTGCACCTGCAAGCGCTACGATGACGCATTGACGCGAGAGGTGATAGTGTCCTGGGCAGGGAATAGTGATGCGGTTAGGCAAGTCTTATGACGTCGTCAGGCGATCGAGGGATTAGAAATTTTCTTTTTGGATGATGAGAGATCGAGGGATTATATTAGGTAAGAAGAAGGCAATCATACCAATCAAGGGAAAACCATTACGTCCGTGATGGGGGTGGATTGTTGGTATCCAATTGCTATTTTGGACACAGGTCCAACACGGCAACACAGTAAGCATTCCCTTTTTTCTTCTCTAAAGACAGGCTTAATCTAGTTTTTTAGACACGCTTAATCTACATAAATGCACGCTCTTTGGGGCCCTATGTTCAGGAGGCCCGGGCAGCCGCCCCCCTGCCTCCCAATCAGAACCGGGCCTGGATGCATTGCCGTTTGCACTACCTCTTGTTTGCTAGCATCCATGGGTCCTGCTCGCCGCTTCAACTGCAACATCCCGGAGAGCACACCGACCGGCTACTGGTGCCTGGCGGGAGCACATGAGGGACGCCACGACACACACACACACATCAGCCAGCAAGAACAAACACACATGGGTTTCATAGTTGAGCAGGAGCTCAGAGAAACATGAATGGATTGCGTTGCCTCGCTGCCGCTCAACCGTGCCCCCTGTCTCCATCTCGTGATCCGGCCACCTACCGCTTTGCCCATGGTGGTAATCCAGCCGCCGGCAGCCTCACTACAACCGGATCCTCTGTTCGAGGCCACGACCTTCTCGGCTGCGGAGAAGAGGAGCAGGAAGAGGTCGCCGTCGAGGAGAGACGTCGAGTGTCCACCTGTGATCTCCAACTCCCACCCAGGCCGCATCATCCCTCATCTGCCAGGCTGCGACGTCCACGGGTTAGTCCTGGCCGCCATGAGGGTGAGGAAGAGATCGATCTGGAGAGAAGGTCACGATCTGGGTGAGACAAGGAGATTGTAGACTGGTTTGTGGTTTGGGAATGCGTAGCCCTAGGCAAGGAAATTAAGATTTTTGTAAGAAAAATTTAGGAAAGGGATGGGGAGGATCTTCCATCGGTGGTGGGTTTACCAAAGGAAACCAATGACATAGGGTGGGGCTCGCGACTTCATCCTGATGAATGCGAAGCCAAACCAAACCAAACGACAACGCACTCTCCTATTAGGAGTAGAGAAATTAGAGACAAAAGGCAAAACTAAATGTATTAGGAAAGTTAGGATTTAGAATTGATTGTCATGAAACTGAATTTTATTAATGGGTAACGTGTTATCGGTTCTTGCTGGTCTGTAACATGTCTAGTTAGGAAATTTTAAAAAGGTTAGAAAAGTTTTTCATTGTGAGGATAAAAAAACTATCGTGAGAAGATATGGTGGTGAGATGTGAAACGAAATATAATCAAACGAAAAAATTCATAAACACAATCCTATCAACTCAGACATTAGAAATAAAGATACTATGCCATGCGAGAGGAACGCACGAGTCGACGCTGCACGCGGTTGCTAGCCGATGTCGATGGTCTCCGGCTGATCAAGTCTGTTACGGAGACTCGGAGACGAGCTGCAGCGCCCAACCTACAAACCAGCCAGTCAGGAGCAAACCTGTCCGTTATCGTCCCTGTGATTTTTAGAGCAACTCCAATGGGACAACTAAAATGAATGGTATTTTTGTTCGTTTTTTATTTGTTTGGATTGGTCGTTCGTCCGACGTCCGCCCTGTTTTAAATTTGAGTCGGTAGTGCATCCAACAAGCCAACCCATATATGCCGGCGTGGCCGGCTGACAACCCTATTTTAACAAATAGCTCATTTTTGCATTGTTTCACATATAACTTTTGCATTCAAACATGTAGTCAAATAACATAGTTTCAACCGAATAAAATAGTATAGTTTTACAAACCGAATAAAAGTAAAAATGTCTCACTTAGTTTTGTAAGCTGAATAAAGAAGATACATCTATTGGTTGCCAACATGAGCCCATATATGCTCAACCAAATCATTTTGCAGTTACACGTGAATTTTCCAATCACGCATGTTATGATGAAATTGAATGAACTGTTCAAACGTTGCCGCTCCTCCATGCTCAGGCACAACATTCTCACCTTGAAACTGAAACCCTTGATTATACAGATGTTCCGGACGCTCATCTTCTACGATCATATTATGTATGATCACACAAACAGTCATCACCTCCCATAGTTTTTGGGTGCTTAAAGTATTAGCATAATACCGAACGATGCCTCATCGAGATTACAAAACACCAAAGGCACGCTCGACGTCCTTCCTAGCACTCTCTTGCTCTTGGGAAAATCTTTTTCTCTTTTCTCCGATAGGGTTGGGGATTGTCTTTACAATAGTGGTCCACTGAGAATAGATACCGTCACCCAGGTAGTATCCTTTCTCGTAGTTGTGGCAGTTGATAGTAAAGTTCACCGGTGGGCTGTTGCCTTCGGCAAGCCTAGCAAACACCGGCGAGCGCCGAAGCACGTTGATATCATTGTGTGATCCGTCCAAGCCAAAGAAAGAGTGCCAGATCCAGAGATCTTGAGATGCCACGGCCTCTAGTATGACAATGCAAGCCCTGACAGATGCCACGGCCTCTAGTATGACAATGCAAGCCCTGACATGACCCTTATATTGCCCTTGCCAAGCAGAAGGGCAGTTCTTTCACTCCCAGTGCATTCAGTCTATGCTGCCAAGCATTCCTGGGAAGCCTCTGCTGGCATTCATTTTGTACCTTGGCAAACTGTCGAACAACTTGCGGGCGTCGACGAAGGAGACGGTCGGCGAAGGGAGTCGCGGCGCGCACGGACCAGCTAGCTGCCCTGCCGGCGTCCGACGAGCGTGCCGGTGAGGATCTGGCTGGGACGGCGAGGCGGTTTCTTGGTCGTGGTCGCGGCTGTGTCGGGGGGAGCGGGGGTGAGAAGTTGTCGGTTCCCCGGCGGCAAGACGGTGGTGGCGGGCGATGTGGGAGCTGGTGGCGTTGCAGAGCGGATGTTGCGATGCCGGCAGCTGGCAGAGTCACCGGAAAAGGCGGCGGCGTCGGCGAGGAAGGAGGCGGGCGAGGGTTTGCTGTTGGATGGGGAGAGGTCAATATGCCACCGACCAACGGGCCCGAGGGGAGGAGAAGGCGAGCGCACGCATTCGTCTCGTGTCCACGCCTTCAAAAATGGACCAGGAATGAGTCGTCTACGGACAAAAAACGGATGTGTGTCCATTTGACTCGACATGTTGGCCCACGGACGAAATGGATCCTCCCGTTGGAATTGCTCTTAAGTTTACACATTACCTATCTACTCCCTCCGTTCCTAAATACTTGTCTTTCTAGGCATTTCAACAAGTGATTATATACGGAGCAAAATGAGTGAATCTACACTCTAAAATATGTCTACATACATCTGTATGTAGTAGTCATTTAAAATGTTTAAAAAGATAAATATTAAAAAACGGAGGGAGTAAATGATAAATGATTTCTGCACATTTTCGTTGCAGACTTTTCCTGGGGCTATCTATTTTGAAATACTCGCAGTAGTACTTTAGGGACAGGTATTAATAAAAAGTACTGCGAAGAAAACTTGTTCATTCTTGACGAAAGGAAATGAGGACGTTCACCTACATATAACTTGATTATTAGTAATGCAAGTCTTTGGCCTGGGAATTCGTTGGTGCTCTCGGGAGCATGCGCCCTTGCACGCGGAAAAAATATTTCAAAGTGTGAAAAAATTTCGAACACAAATTTAGCGCATACATCTTGATATTTTATGTGTGGACGTCAAGTTTCGGAGAAAACCGACATTTTTTGTGGCTTGTCTAAAAAAGACAAAAGAATGTCTTGTGAGAAACATATTTTAACGTTGGATTTTGTCTTTTTCACATGTGACACATAAATTGTCGGTTTTTCGCGAAACGACTTTGTGAGCATGTACAATATCGAGATGTACGCACCAATTTTTTGTATGAAATTTTTTGGCATTTCAAAATATTTTTAAAACACATTTTTAAAACCAGGAGTACACGCTCTCATATGCCATAACGCCACTCTCGTCTTCGGCCAAAGATACAAAGAGAGACAAGAGAGCAAGAGAGTGGGGGAAATTTTACTACGTCTACCACCCAGTTGGAGCATATCATCAAAGAGGTTTATATCGAATCATGGATGATGGTGTAGTCTTCGAATATGACCTTCTTCATCCTATGATTGTTTTATGTTTACCTTTTCTATCAAACAATGTTTTTTTTACTTTTCTTGAACGTGATGGCTGCGCTATGCGGTGGTATCAGTCTGATATAATGATCGAATGAAATTCTGTTTATCAAAAAATTTACAATACACACATTTGCTCAAAAAACGAAATTACAGTACATATGTGTACTTATATGGGCCGAGGCCCTTACATGGGCGAGCCAGGAAGGTCGCCCCTTTCACCGGCCCTGTCCTTCACTAGAGTGAACGAAGCATACATATAAGATAGGTAACATAAGTCATAAGAAATATTGTCCTTCAGTTCTCAAGCAAAATGCAAAATTCTTATATCTAGGCCAGATACGTCGCATGCATCATGAACACGTACGTTCCTCCAGCAATCGAACTCCTTAATGAAACCATGCTCGAGCAAACTGTGGTGGTGGCGCCCGCCAAATTATCTGCAAATTTATATGTCAGCACCTGCATGAGGTAGGTATATATACGTAAATGCTAAAAATCTGATGTTAGATTTTTCAGCCATGGCAAATCGAATATTTTTCATCGAAATTTATATTGGCGTGAAGATGACAAATTTAATTTGCAAGCACGTTGATTTTTTGAAGAAAAAAATAAACTGAGATAGGATTTGCTATACTTGCCAACAAAACTTATCATCCATGACGGACATAATTTATTATAAAAATTAATTGATTTTTCATGTCTAAAAATCTAACGTTCACTAAATATTCGGATCCTATATGTACAGGCAAAACGTGCGTACCCTCCCCATAGGCCTCTCATGAAGTCGAAAGACCAGCTGCCGCCGCCGCCGCTGGCCCTCCTCTGCTGCGGCCGGTAGCCGTCCATCAAGTCCATCCGGACATGCGCCGTCGCCGTCACGGCGAGCAGCAGGACAACCGCCGCGACCATGGCGATGTGCAAGCTCGTCCTCATCGTCGTCGCCGGCGTACGTGCGTGCCGTTCTCCTCCCCTGGCTCTGGCCCTCTCCGTCCTTATCCTGTACTGGCTATATATGTATGAGCCTCCGGATGCTACGCATGGAGACGCGGTGGGGCGCTACGTGCGCGCGAACGCTTGCCTATATTTGCTTTTACCAACGCGGCCTGCGATGCATTCAAATTCATGACTCTGCCCAAACCAGGATGCCCTGGGGCAATACAGGAAACATTCAAACTTATGAATAAAGATAACCCCCTGAATGTCCATTTTGTGCTGAACTTGAGAGTGCATCACTTGTTTTTTGAATGTGCTAGTGCAGATCGGTCTTATTAAGCCCCCTCTCGCACACCTTTCTGTTGAACTGTGTGCGACGAAGACATCACACACTATATAAAACTTGAACCGTGTGCAGATAAAATGACTTGACCCATCGCGCATGATTGGCTTAGCTGAACTGTGTGTGATACCTTACACGTGGTTTCCATGAGCAAGGCATGCACGATGCCTGGAATCATCACACATGATTCGCGACAACAACTTGTGTGATTTTTAGCACATGGTTCTGGTAATCCAATCGAGTGTGCTAATGAGGCACGTCACACATTTCGGCTCAGACCATTGATTCCTCTCTTCCAGGAAGATGTTGGCACCCCAAATGCATAGGTTTATACCAAGCATCAATTTCCCTTAAATTGATAGTATCTGGCGTATCAGCGACGTCCTGAACGGCGATACAGAGAATTCTGACGTATCGGTGCTTCTTAGGAAGTAGGCGCCGACGCCTCCTCGTCGTGCTCTTCATGCCCCTTCCCGTATGGCATATAGACAGCAGTGGTGGCTGACAGTAACAGACGACGACGGAGATGGAGGCGGGGGTGAAGGCGAGAGAAGGGCATGCTTTTTATAGGCCCTAAGGCGGCCAGGCGGTGGGGAGCCGTATACGGAAGAGTCTTGCTACACACACGATGAAATTGGACGATGCACAGACGATGAATTAAATCTGGCCGGACAAACGTTGATTAAGAAGGGCGTCGGCCGCTGGATTTACGTGTCGTGCATAGATCGACCACTTGTATCGTGCATGGAACAATTTCGTATACGGAACTTCCATGGAGTTCTCGAGAAGACAGAGAATCGAGAAAGATCCGGATGGCTCAGCGGCGAGATATTCGGGACGAACGACACGTATGCAGTATGCCGGCCGCATTGCATGCAGAGCCACACCGTACAAATCGTATAGTCGCCGGCCCCACAACATGCAACAATCCAAGACGGTGGATGTAGTCAAATCGAAACCTACTATACATACAGAAAGCGACAGGAGGACAAACTGATTTGCCCCAAATCTGTTGTGAAATTGGTGCACACACCCGAAAGCGTACTACGCCAGATCCCCCACTATTTAGCGTGTCAACACCCCATTGGCTCGATTTTTACTGATAGAAAAAGGTAAAAAAGGATCAATTAAACCTGGCTAGATTTAGTATATTAAGAATGTACTCCCTCCGTCCAAAAATAAGTCTTTTTAGAGTTTTCACTACGGATTACATACGGATGTATATAGACATATTTTAGAGTGTAGATTCATTCATTTTGCTCCGTATGTAATCCGTAGTAGAATATCTAAAAAGACTTATATTTAGGAACGGAAGGATTATAACGTAATCTCACATAGGCAATGAAAACTACAAGACACGATGGTCCTAGCGGCGATGTCGCTGGCGATGGCTAGACGTGACAGTTTCAGCTGCCTATTGGCCGGCATGTCGAATGTATGGTATCTGCATGAGATGGCGGATGTCTGCGGTCATGACGGCAATGGTCGTACATAGACTGCTTGAGAATGCATATGGATTAATCCGATTTCTCTCATATGGATTAATCCGATTTGTGGACCTTGTTCTCACAGTGGATATTTCCCTGAAGATAGCCAATTTGTGTTAACCTTTCGCATACCGATGTCTCATCCGGTGATGCCCTGTGATCTGTGGTCTGTGGACGCCCAGAGATATCGGGAAGGATGTAGTATCATGAAATCGGCAGCTGCCGGCGGCGAACGCTCTCGCATGTCTGGAGGAACAGCTGTTGCGTGCAGCAGAGAGGACTCGGCGGACGGCAATAGCTGTACAATAGATAACCGATGAATGCACTGAATTCTGCATTAAAAAAAATCAAATCCAGTGATGCATGCATTGAGGTCACGGGTAGTCATTCACTTACATGCCTGTTTTTTCAATTTGTATAATCCAAAGATGCATGGATGGAAATCACGGCGACTCCGCTACTGGGGTAGATTTTGATTCAGCGGAGAGAGAGGTAAAGAGAGATTAGAAAAAGGAGAGAGAGAAGGAAAAGAGTTTTGTTGGTTTGGATCACCACGATCCAGAATTCTACCGTGCCGTACATATGAAAAAGAATTCCACGAGACCAGGTCTCACGCGAGACCCATCCTGATGGATGACACGTGGTATTCACAAATCACAAAGCACCCCTCACCCCCCACTTAAAATCAGGGGGAGAGAGATTAGATGCTTTGTGATTTGTGAATGTCACGTGTCATCCATCAGGACGGGTCTCATCTGCTAACCGTGAGACCTGGTCTTATATAATGTATATAGAGGTCTGATCTATTTGGAACGATAGCAACAGTGCTCCTGGGTGCAAAAAAAATGCAATTCTATCATACCCACTACTCGTTAAGAATTCTATTAGATTTGATGTAATCTGACGATAATCAAGGCAGAGATAACTACGCCCCGGGCCCCCGAAATCCAGGGGCCCCCTCAGGAGAGATCGTTAGCATGTGTGCTTTTTTATTTGAAGATCTTATCCTCTAAGATCTTTCATCTACGAAGATCTTCACTCGCAGCTAGCCCGTGGCCCCGGCCCAAGGAGAGAAGCCTACGATGTTTTCTTTCCAAATGAGTAAATTAAGGGTCTCTTTGATTCATAGGATTGAAAAAACACAGAAATAGAAAAAATGCAGGATTGGAATGACATGTTCATTGGATCCCTATAGAATTTGAGTTTGTTTGATTGTGTGGAAAAACAAAGGATTTCTTCAAGAGGTTTGAATGGATGCTAGAATTCCTATAAAATGTAGTACAAATGAATCCTTAGGAAAAATCCTACAGGATTCAACCCTACGAATCAAACGATCAACATAGGAAAATTTCTAAAGATTCTAACCCTTTAAAGATCCTACAAAAATCCTTTGAATCAAAGAGACCCTAAGTAGTTCGCGATGATTGCGTGGCTGATTCCTTTTTTGCCCAGATCGTGAGTCGCAAGCCAGCGACTCCGGCCGCACATCCAGGTCGTGCTAACCATCTACCCCAAGTCCCGCCTCCAGTGGATCATTGAACTCCACGGCAGATTTGTCGATGTTGTCGCACAGCTAGGAAATAGATCCATTCTTGAAGGCCCGATGGTGATAGTTTGTTGAATTTTTCGTTACCTGTTAATTTTGGTTCATGGCGGAGATGGGAGTGAAGGGTGTAGGGCCTCACAATTTACCATCTCAAGAGTCATGTTCAGGTGTGTATGCATGGGTAGAATTAGGTTTTCGTTTGAGTTTCTATCTCCCTCTCATGTGTGTGGTCTGATCTATGATTCTATTTAATTGTATCACAAATTCGTTCTGGGGAGCAGCACCAGGAGTTTGGTTATCACACGATCGGTCAACTGGGTCAAGCATGGAACTATACTAGTAAGTACTACTAGTACAAATGCACATGCATTGCACCGGGCAAAAAGAAGAAACAACCAGCTTCATATTCTATTGTGCACCATTTTATATATCCAATTTTATTAAACATTGATAATAATAAGGAAAAACTGATTATTACTTTTTGTAGAATCAAGTCTTTATCAGATGGAAGAGCAGTTTTGCATGGAATAGTTTGTCAATCATTATTTGGCTTTTCTGGAGAACATGAAAATTTCTTTATTTTTAATAGAAGTTAAGGTTTACATAAAAATTGGAATACTTCTTTTAAGAATAATAAACATTTATAAAAATTAGAACATTAAAAAACGCATTTTAACAGGTGTTTTTTGTTTAAAGAATGTTTTGATTTTTTTTGTACATTTCCAAATGATTTTTTTAGTAAAAATGAAACTTTTTATGATTTTTAAAAAATTGCAAACATATTTTTTAAACAAAAATAGTGTGAACATGTGTAAAACTGTGAACATTTCAAAACTAATTTCTTCAGTAAACAATTTTGAAAAAGTGCAAACATATTTTTTTGAAACAAAAATAGTGTGAACATGTGTAAAACTGTGAACATTTTAAAACTAATTTCTTCAGTAAACAAATTAAACCGGCCACATGCAAGGTCGGGTTCTGTGCTCTATATACAATTATAAATCGAACAAATATCTTAAGATTACTAAGTAAAACCAAGTATAACAGTAAGAAGAAGACGCCAATGAGTAATTGGAATGTATCAAGTCCTGAAAAATCATCTTAGGTGTTTTACAGTTAGTCAGCGGACACATGACCACCGACACAGCACTACCCATTTTATAATCAATTGTTTCGTCTAAGCACCATCAGCTGCTCATTACGGACAGTCCAAGAGCATTAAAGCAACCATTGAAGCAAAGCGGCAACAAGCTAAGTCTTCGGCTGATCTCCAGCAACAGAGGTGGCAAGGTGGCGTCGGTGAGGGTCAAGTCAAGCCTGGCGAACGTGTCCTTCAGGTTGTACGGCGTGTGTCGTTCCTGTGTGCCGGCACGCCAAAGAGTTCCCGCCCATCTCGCTGCTGGTCGTACATAGGGTGGTGGGAGGACATCGCTGCGAGCCACCGTGGTGGTCGGTGGTGACCTGGTTGCTGAGACACCAAAGTGCCTGTCAATTGTTAACGACGCCGAAGTGCCTGTCAATAAAATTTACTGGAAATACCAGTCTATATAGCTCAACATCAGAAGATACAGGACCACATGATACATTGGGTCTTTAACAGAATCAAATACATGGTCAGAGTGTTCCTGAGATTGATGGTTTTTCTAATCAGTTTCTGCTATTGTATAAGTTAGCCATGAACAAGGTTTGCTATTCTATAAGTTAGCCATGAGCCAGGTTTGCTATTCTATAAGTTAGCCATCAACAAGGTTTATACCATCTGTGAAATGACAATAATTCTGGAAAATAACAATAATAAGAACACCACTACAGCTATTAAAAAAAATCATGACGAGATATAGACGGAAAGAATGCTTAGTACAGATGCAATTAAAGGGTTTGCTACCAGTCAAGGAATATAGCATTACGTCAATAGCAAAACGTGATTATATTACATCCTTGTCAGCAAATTGAGAAATATTGGGCATCTCAATTCCTATGAGGAGAATTGGAGTTTCTGGAAAAGAGATTTCTAAAATACTGAAGATGCCTCTTTGCCAGAATGGCTAATCAACATGTTTATAAAATAGACTGAACAGTAACATAGTGGAAGTAAACCAAACCTTTTTATACTAACTATGTCAAGTTTCAGTGTTACATGAACACAATCCAACTACGACGACTCTGTATTGTCGTCGGGCTGTTGGAGACCACCCAATATATCCTCGTTTACTAAAGTACGCCAAGGAATTGATTAAATTAACCTGTAAAAAATAGTAATCAGTGTCTATGAGCATTAGAATATACTTAGTCATTACTACATGGAGCTAAAGCTGCAGTTTTTTTTATATGTATGTAAGTTAGTAGCTGATGTAATTCTAGCAGCACCTCAGTTGTCCTTGAGCTCCTCTGTACAACCTGAAACAAAGGAAATCCTCTGTACAACCTGAAGCAAAGGAAATAAACTACAGGATGGAGGCTATGGAACATACGCTTGATGGAATACCTTAAATTAAACTTTTGGGTTATGCTGCATAGAAACATCCTCTTTCCGGTGCTTCCCTGTAACAGAAAGAAGAACAAACAATTATGATTGAGCAGTTTGTCCCTGATCCAGAAAGGGAAATAAACAGTGGATTAACTATTGATATCTCAAATTAAACTTGAAGTATCTAAAACCGACACACATGGCACATGAATTTGTCATAGTTTGGCAAACATTGGACTAATGTAATGTACATGCGTCACCCAGCACCTAGCTTACAGAGATTGAATTGAACGCTCAGATTAAAGAGGAAAAAAGTAGCAACATTAGTACACGCCCAGGTTACACAAATTGATATTGATTCAAGTAAAATCTCCAAGCAATATCCAACACCGTTGAACTAATTTGGGAAAAGCCGATACATACCTCTGGTGTAGCACATTCGGACGGCGGATGTTCTTCCTCCGGCAAACTCTGCGGGATTTGAGGAGGGCGACGGCTGGCCGGAGAAGAAGAAGAATATTAAGAGGGAGGGGGAGGGGAGGAGGGCGGCGGATGGCTGGAGAAGAAGACCGCCCCCCGCGCGGTGGCGCCTGTATGGATCGAGGCACGGCAGCAGGAGGCTGGGGGTAGTGCCAGAGAAGATTAGGGGCGGGAGGGTAGAGTAGGGCAGCGAATGGGAAGGGGAGAAGGGCGGCAGATGGCTGGAGAAGAAGACCAGCCGCCCGTATGGATCGAGGAGCGCCCGCGGCGGCGCCGCCTGTATGCATCGAGGAGAGCACGCATATGCTCGTGTGTGCTGCCACTTCAAAAAGGAGCGTGGGTTGAATACCAAAAAACTACAGGGTCTTTTTGCAAGATTGAGACTTTTTCATCTTAGCCACTTAAAAAGGGAGCGTGGGTTCAATATCCACAACAGCAGGGGCTTTTCTGCAAAAACTTCGCGACAGTGAACCCGTAGACTCAATCCGTACTTTATTATTAGGAAGAGACTTATTAAAACTAATGCACATATTCTTGCTTCTGTTTTATATCATCTTGGTAAATTGGTTTTTTAATTTGTTCTTTTAGAACATCATGATTAGTTCTTTGAGGATCATATCTATTTTATCTAAGAAGACTTTGCGATACAAAGGTCATTAGGCAAAGCTGTTCGCCACACACGGCGACTAACCTCATCTCTTAGCGAAGAGATCGTTAGCATGTGTGCTTTTTTATTTGAAGATCTTCACCTCTAAAGAAAACGAGATATCTTCAAACGCTTTCCTTCTTGCCGTAATCTCCTTTGTGGTCTGCCATAATAGCACACTAAACCATCTTGAGGGTACTGATGAACCGGAGCCAAGAGACACTACTAGCGATTCTCGCTTTATGAACGAGAAAATATATCACCATCGATGGCACTTCCTGGCATGGGAGCGTTTCCATTGTCCGAGGGTTCCGAATGACAACAAAGATGACACTTGATGCTCCCATGAAATCATGTTCATGGCTCCTTGTGATCAATGCCATCACAGCCTTGCAATCTTGCTTTCCCAGCATGGTGTTTATATTTATCTGTGCACAACTAACAAGAGGAGGGATTGAGGATGAGACCGTTTTAAGTGATTTTTGCATCAACGAATGCTCCTAGAAAATTTTAAGGGGCCCCAAATTATAATTTCGCCCTGGGCCCCCAAATTCTCAGGACAGGCTCTATATTCCACATGTCTCATATACTATCATGTGGCATTATATATATTATTTTATTATTTAAAATATGTTATATACTATATCTAAGATATTTCAAAGCAAGTCACATGAAAAATTGCATATGGATCCATAGTATTTGTTATATTTATAAAATACGTACATATTTATACGTAAAAAAACATACTCAAAATATGGTACATACTACCTAAAAATTAGCATATATACTACCTAAACATTGTTATATACTACATACCACACGTATATACTCTCGGTTTCGACAGATACTACATACAACATACAAAACGCAAGTGATGGCAACTATCACTGCTTGTAGGAAACATTTGTAGTGTTACTATTCATTAATCAGGATGCGGAATAAGTTATTCTTCACCCAAATAATCTTACGGTCGTTTCATAAATAAATTACATATGAAATACAAATAGTTACATTCATGTTGATTTACTACATAAAATGTGGCATAAAAAACAAAAATATAGATCATAAGACCATAAAAATTGCATTTTATGTATATTTTACACTATGTTTTTATATCTGTAATTTTACATAACATAATTTTTTATGGTGATTACATATTTTGTTATGTTCTCTTATTGCGTATGAAATAAGACAAAAATTTACGAAACGTAAAACTACGATACATTGATGGTAAAATAGGGGGGTATACATATTCGTCACCTATATATATACTCCTACTGTACGTATAACAAAAACCAAAAGATGACAGTTCTTGTTGGTCAAATTAACCTCTCTCATCGCATGTCATAGTGCTGGACGGCGACCTCACGGGCCCACACGAGTGAGTGTCCTAGGAGTACCACGTGCATGTGGCCCAAACATGCATGTCAAACTTTTTCTGCAGTGAACATGCGACCAAAGGAGTTTGGTGTTGAAAATTGAAAAAAAATAGATAACATCTATTCGTATTTTATACATTGATTGATTTTCGAGGGATTTAGATGTGCAAAATCAAATTTGATCTACATGAGACCCGTGACAGTGCATGAAAATGGATTGCAAAATCATATCTGTATGTGTCCATGGGTGCATGTTTAGTCCCCATGCAAGAAATTTCTAACATCTGAAATCTTAATTTTAAAATCCAATAAATCCAAAATTAAGTTGAAATTCATGAAACTTATCGTGGTGTGTTATGGACACCAATAGACTGTGATTTTTTTTTTCAAATTTGAGACAAGTTTTGATATAATCTTCTTACATACAGGAAATTATAAATAATTATCAACCAATATCGCAAACGAACTCTTTATTCGAATCGTGTGCGTCAGACCAACAATGTAAGTGCCATGCTTCGGTTAAGCAATAAAGCGGCAAAATTAATCATCAAAAAGGAAAAATCAATATAATACGTGCCGCGCACGCGTCCCGTGTGCCGTACGAGCATGCATGAGTTGACGAGACACCTGCTAGCAGGCAGACCGGGAGGCCGAGGCATGCGCGTGTTCACTACGCACTCAACGTGGGGGGTGCTAGTAGTCCGCCGCGTAGGCTCACTGGGAGGCGAGCCAGCTCTTTGACCGCCGCCCACCTTGCTCCCACTGCTCCATATTAATGGCGCCCCGCCTCGCTCCGTGAAATGATGGTATAGGAATGCCAGAAGGCCACCGCAGGCTCACCGGGAAGTGAGACAACCTTTGACCGCCGCCCACCTCGCTCCCACTGGTCCGTATTAATGGCGCGCCCGAGTGGCCGCACCCCCTGTCCTCGCCACACACACAATCCCCTCTCTCCGTCCACATCCTCGATGCCGCTCTCGGTCCTCAAAGCCAGCACCCCGATCCTCGCCACACACACAATCCTTTCTCTCCGCCCGCATCCTCGACGCCGCTCTCAGTCCTCAAAGCCGTCGGTGTATGAGGATGCCGCCGATGCGCCCCATCGGAGGGAGTGGCGACGCCGGGGCTGCTGAAGCACTAGAGCACAGTGTGAATATGGAGACAAAGGTTTCCGTCGCCATCGACGAGGTGGAGAACGAGGCTTCCAACAAGCGGAGGCGGGTCGAGAAAGAACCATAAGCGACTCCAGCAGGCCTAGACTTCATCAGCAGCCTTCCCTATGATATGTTGACAGTCATCATATCCTTCCTCCCAACCAAATATGGGGCGAGGACAACCGCCCTTTCACAGCGGTGGCGCCCCCTATGGCTCTCCACCCCTCTCAACCTCCTCGACGCCCACGAGTTCTACCATGGATATCACAAAAGCTTGGATTCATTCTCCCAGAACCTCGGCAGTCACCATTGCCCAATCAGAGGCCTTATCACGGGCAAGTTCCGTTCCAATGGCAAGAATCGAGCCAAGCTTGATGAGTGGTTCCGATCCCCTGCCCTAGATCAACTCGAGGAGCTCAGTTTTAATGATGGGCATATGCGCTCGCTGCCAACGTTCGTGCTCCGCTTCGCACCCACGCCGTGCCTCGCCAAGTTCATGTACTGCCATCCCCCCTTAATGACGTGCCCGCTCTTTTTCTACCATGACTGAAGCACCTCGAGCTCGTCGCCGTCTGCATCCCAAAGGATGACATGGAGTGCATGCTCCGCGGCTGTACTGCACTTGAGTTCCTTTGTCTTCAGGCGATGAATTGGTCGAGTGGCTTCCACATCACCTCCATGACTCTTAAGACTATTTATGCGTGTTGCTGGTGCTGCAACAAGAGATCACAAAATGTGGACCAAAATATGGTCATTGAGGACACACCTTCACTTGAAAGATTACTTGTAGTTGATCAACTAATCAACCTATCTCCGGAGAGGAGAACAGTCCGGACGACGATGCACACATCATCCCGGAAAGGCACTCGGAGCAAGAGAACCTCCATAGAAGGCTTATTGCCACCGCGAGGAGTCTAAAGAAGCAGAAGCAAAGGCTTAAAGCCATGCAAAAGACACTCAACAGTAGATGGAACAAAGTGCTCAACACTGAAGAAAAGTACGGTGGCAGTCGCCACACAAAGAGCTATCCAAAGTGCAAGCTGCTGCCTGAATTCGATGACGAGGCTTTGGAGCCTACACAACCAAAAAATAAAACGACCGATCAGCCGGATCGACCACCCCGTGGCCGCAATAGGACGGCTAATGATGTCGAACATAAGTTAGTACACGATTTACATGAGGACTTGCACCAAAAAGCCGGTCTGACCAGGTCCATCTACGGATCTAGGAAGCGCGCTCCGGCATAGAATCAAAACCAAACACTACAGCCGTCAGAATGCCATGACACATCCAAATACAGGGGTGCCGCGCACCCCCTATGCTTCATCGATGAGGTGCTGGATCACGAATTTCCCGATGGATTCAAGCCCGTGAACATAGAGGCATACGACGGAACGATAGACCCTGGGGTCTGGATCGAGGACTTTATCCTCCATATCCACATGGCTCGCGGAGATGATCTCCACGCCATCAAATACTTGCCCCTCAAGTTGAAAGGACCAGCTCGGCACTGGCTGAAGAGCCTCCCCAAAAACTCAATTGGAAGTTGAGAAGAGCTTGAGGATGCTTTTAGGGCTAATTTTCAAGGGACCTATGTCCGACCTCCGGATGCAGACGACTTAAGTCACATAATTCAACAGCCCGGAGAGTCAGCCCGAAAGCTTTGGAACATATTCCTCACTAAGAAGAATCAAATTGTTGACTGTCCGGACGCCGAAGCCTTAGCGGCTTTCAAACACAGTGTCCGGGACGAATGGCTCGCCAGACACCTCGGTTGGGAAAAACCGAGGACAATAGCAGCCCTAACAAGCCTGATGACCCGCTTTTGCGCGGGCAAAGATAGTTGGCTGGCCCGCAGCGGCACCAGCGACCCAGGCACATCCGAAGTCAGGGATGGCAATGGAAAACCACGACGCAATAAAAGCAAGCGTCGAAACAATGAAGACAACCTAGACAACACGGCAGTAAACACTGGATTCAGGGGCTCTCGACCTGGTCAACAGAAAAAGCCATTCAAAGGCAGCAGAGATGGACCGTCCAGCCTAAACAAGATTCTAGACAGATTATGTCAGATTCATGGCACCTCTGACAAACCTGCAAATCACACGAACAGAGAATGCTGGGTCTTCAAGCAGGCTGGCAAGCTAAACGCCGAACACAAAGGGAGGGAGACACCAAGCGAAGACGAGGATGAGCCGCGCCAGCCGAACAATGGGGGACAGAAAAAATTCCCACCAGAGGTCAAAACAGTGAGCATGATTCATGTAACGAAAAGGAGGAGCAAACACACACTCCAAGACGTATACGCGGATGAGCCTGTCACCCCCAAGTTCAACCCCTAGTCGGCCTGCCCGATCACTTTTGACCACAGGGGTCACCCGACTAGTATCCGACACGGAGGATCGACTGCCTTGGTACTAGACCCAATAATTTACGGATACCATCTCACCCGAGTCCTTATGGATGGTGGCAGTAGTCTTAATCTGATATATCAGGACACAGTCCGCAAAATGGGGATAGACCTGACAAGAATGAGCCAAAGAAATACTACCTTTAAAGGAGTAATACCAGGCCCAGAGGCCTGCTGCACGGGCTCTCTAGTACTAGAGGCTGTATTTGGTTCTCCCGACAACTTCCGAAGTGAAAGGTTAACCTTCGACATTGCTCCATTCCGAAGCGGCTATCAAGCACTACTCGGAAGAACGGCCTTCGCTCGTTTTAATGCAATACCACATTACGCTTATCTTATGCTTAAGATGCCCGGTTCACGTGGCATCATCATAGTTAGCGGGAACACAGAGCGTTCCTTACGTGCGGAAGAATTTGTGGCGGCTTTAGCAGCCGAACATTGAATGACCTCTACAACCAGAATAAATGATCGGTCGTCAAGACCGCGGACACGGCTAGACAAGTCCGGCGCACCCCTAGCTGTAACAGCTCAGATAAACTTGAGATTGGGTCGAGGGATATACCCCCATAGGTGGCGCTAGGGGCTTCCCGCATGTAAAAAGGCCTAAAGTTCTGCTTGACCTTATTTAGATTAAATTTTAATGGTTTATTAAGAATAACCAATTTTTCGCATGAAGACTTTCACCTGGGTTTTTCTCTTTTATAGATGATAATCATGCTACACCCTTCCAGGATACGGCACAACGGAGACACAAGCGCATACGTGCAACAGGGCCCCGCTCAAAGGTTTCTTTTTAGATTAAGACCCTGTGTAAACCTTTTTTACTGTCTCTTGTTGCTTCACACCCTCCGGATACTCAACATAACCAAGAGGGATGCTGGCGTTCTTGACATTTCGTCATGTCAGACTAATGCACGTACCTAGAAATTCAGGGCTTATTATCGAGGGTGTTACTCACCCCAGTATACGTTGTAAAGACCGAATACCTTAGGGAGTGTTCGGCGTCGCGAGTTTGGCCTTATATGCATCAGCTCTAAATCATGTCTTTGGTCAATACTTGGGTTTGCCCGGCTCCCGTGTTTTGCTAACTTATGTTCCGCTCTATTGGCTAAGGTGGCACCGGGAGAACTACTGCGATTGTGCCCTGGTTCATCTGGATGAGCACCTCCGTAGAGAAAGCCGAAAACTGACTGTCATGATAAAACGCGAGACTGGTCAACCACTCGAGGACTCAGCAGGATCTTCGTGATTCCTCCGCATTAACGAAGGACCGGTTTCCCGGTCATGTACGTACGCGCATCGTATTCGGATAAGTGCGGAAGTACCAGGGGCTATATAGTAGCCCCTTTGTCAAACTCCTATGGCTAAGTGAAAGTGTTAAAGCAATATAGTATGATTGCCTTGTTCTCCGTGCTAACACCTCCTTCATGGACCAAGACGTTGGATCAAGTGTGAATACATGCTTTTCCGAACACCCCCGCATTATATGCGTGGGGGCTGAAGCCGATGACTGCAAACTTTTAGGTTATATGCATACATAAACAGCCGCATAGGAGGCATCATAATACTTTCAGGAAAAAGTATAAACACAGCCTTTATACATCCAAATAGCATTGTTTTTACAATTTGGATACATGTCACTCGAACATGACACTCTTTGAGCACTGAGCCTCTATTAAACGAGCGCCTTCTAGGACTTCTTCAAAATAGTGCTCGACTGAGACCTGGCCTACGGCCGGACCCCGGGTTGCAATAGCGGTGGCATCCATCTCTGCCCAGTATGTCTTAACACGGGCAAGAGCCATCCGCACACCCTCTATGCACGCCGACCTCTTTACAGCGTCAATATGTGGCACAGCACCAAGGAATCGTTGCACTAAACCAAAATAACTATTCGGCCTTGGCCCTTCCGGCCAAAGATGATCCACGACAAACCTCATGGCAAGCCCGAAAAACCTATGGAGCTCAGCCCACTCGGCCATTTGCTCATTTAACAACAGCGGACGCGTTGGAGCACTAAACTGCGACCAGAACAACTTTTCCACTTCGTGATCTTTTTGATCTTTGAAAAACTCAGTCGAATCAGCAACACTTGTTGCCAAGTCCACGTACGCGTCTGCAGCACTCCATAATTGATTCAGAGGGGCATACTTCGGATCTCCAAACTTCGTCCGCAGCAAAAAGGGCTTCCCAGCCGTGATATCTCCGGCTTGACGAAGCTCCTCCTTCGCCGCTCTGATTTTAGAGCAGGTTTCCTTGGCTGCTACCATGGCTTTTTTCAGGTCCCCCATTTTCGCGTGGCTTTCCTTTTCAAGAAGCTCATACCGGGCGGCGGCATCCTTCAGCTCAACAGCCATCTTGGCTATTTTCTCTTTGCTCTCAGCCTGTTCGGCTCTTAAGTCTTCGGCCGCCTTTAGGGCGGCCGCATCACTCCTCCTGGCTTAGTCCTTGGCTCGGGCAAGTTCCGCCCGAAGGGTCTCCATGGCGGTAGCTCCATCTGTAGTCACAACATATTATAAATACTAGCATCATGCTCCTCTTAATATTTGTTGACCACCCAAACATACATACCCTGTGCCTCATCAAGCCGCTTGTTCACAAGCGCAATGTCGACATCTGCCACGTCAAGTTGCCGGCTCAGTCCAGCAAACTCAGCAATCCGGCCAGCCACCGGACCATAAGACGCCTGTGTTGGGGATCGTTGCAGAAATTAAAAAAATTCTACGCATAACCAAGATCAATCTATGGAGCTTACTAGCAACGAGAGGGGAGTGCATCTTCATACCTTTGAAGATCGCGATGCGGAAGCGTTGCAAGAACGCGGTCGGAGGAGTCGTACATGAAGCGATTCAGATCGCGGCCGAATCCGATCTAAGCACCGAACAACGGTGCCTCCGCGTTCAACACATGTGCAGCCCGGTGACGTCTCCTGCGCCTTGTTCCAGCAAGGAGAGAGGGAGAGGTTGGGGAAGACTCCGTCCAGCAGCAGCATGACGACGTGGTGGTGGTGGAGGAGCGTGGCACTCCAGCAGGGCTTCGCCAATCACTGCGAGAGACGAGGAGGGAGAGGGGTAGGGCTGCGCCAAGAGAGAGGGAGACTCGTGTCCCTGGCAGCCCCAAAACCCCCACTATATATAGGGGAATGGGAGGGGGCGGCGGCCCCTCGAGAAGGCAACAATCCCCTTAGGGTTTCCAACTAGGGGGGCGCCCCCCCCCCCCCGGGAGGGGGCAGCGGCCCCCTAGGGTTTCCAACCCTAGGCGCCTTGGGCCCTTGGGGGCGCACCAGCCCACTAAGGGGTTGGTTCCCACCCAACTACAGCCCATTAGGTCCATCGGGGCACGCGGACCCTCCCGGTGGACCCCCGGAACCCCTTCGGTGGTCCCGGTACAATACCGAAACCCTGAAACCTTTCCGGTGACTGAAACTGGACTTCCCATATATAAATCTTTACCTCCCGACCATTCCGGAACTCCTCGTCTCATCCGGGACTCCGAACAACATTCGGTAACCACATACATCTATTCCCTATAACCCTAGCGTCATCGTACCTTAAGTGTGTAGACCCTACGAGTTCGGGAACTATGTAGACATGACCGAGTCGGCCAATAACCAACAGCGGGATCTGGATACCCATGTTGGCTCCCACATGTTCCACGACGATCTCATCGGATGAACCACGATGTCAAGGATTCAATCAATCCCGTATACGATTCCCTTTGTCTACCGATATAGCACTTGCCCGAGATTCGATCATCGGTATACCGATACCTTGTTCAATCTCGTTACGGCAAGTCTCTTTACTCGTTCCGTAACACATCATCCCATGACCAACCCCTTAGTCACATTGAGCTCATTACGATGATGTCTTACCGAGTGGGCCCAGAGATACCTCTCTGTCATACGGAGTGACAAATCCCAGTCTCGATTCGTGCCAACCCAACAGATACTTTCGTAGATACCCGTAGTGCACCTTTATAGCCACCCAGTTACGTTGTGACGTTTGGCACACCCAAAGCATTACTACGGTATCCGGGAGCTGCACAATCTCATGGTCTAAGGAAAAGATACTTGACATTAGAAAAGCTTTAGCATACGAACTACACGATTTTGTGATAGGCTTAGGATTGGGTCTTGTCCATCACATCATTCTCCTAATGATGTGATCCCATTGTCAACGACATCCAATGTCCATGGTCAGGAAACCGTAACCATCTATTGATCAACAAGTTAGTAAACTAGAGGCTCACCAGGGACATGTTGGGGTCTATGTATTCACACATGTATTACGATTTCCGGATAACACAATTATAACATGAACAATAGACAATTATCATGAACAAGGAAATATAATAATAACCATTTTATTATTGCCTCTAGGGCATATTTCCAACAGTCTCTCACTTGCACTAGAGTCAATAACCTAGTTACACCATGATGAATCGAACACCCATAGAGTTCTGGTGTTGATCATGTTTTGCACGTGGAAGAGGTTTAGTCAATGGATCTGCGACATTCATGTTCGTATGCACTTTACAAATCTCTATGTCTCCATCTTGAACATTTTCACGAATGGAGTTGAAGCGACGCTTGATATGCCTGGTCTTCTTGTGAAACCTGGGCTCCTTGGCAAGGGTAATGGCTCCAGTGTTGTCACAGAAGAGAGTCATCGGACCCGACGCATTGGGAATAACTCCTAGGTCGGTAATGAACTCCTTCATCCAGATTGCTTCATGTGCTACCTCCGAGGCTGCCATGTACTCTGCTTCACATGTAGATCCCGCCACGATGTTTTGCTTGCAACTGCACAGCTGTCTGCCCCACCATTCAAAATATACACGTATCCGGTTTGTGACTTGGAGTCATCCAGATCTGTGTCGAAACTAGCATCGACGTAACCCTTTACGACGAGCTCTTCGTCACATCCATAAACGAGAAAGATATCCTTAGTTCTTTTTAGGTACTTCAAGATATTCTTGACCGCTGTCCAGTGTTCCATGCCAGGATTACTTTGGTACCTTCCTACCAAACTTATGGCAAGGTTTACATCAGGTCTGGTACAAAGCATGGCATACATAATATACCCTATGGCCGAGGCATAGGGGATGACACTCATCTTTTCTCTATCTTCTGCCGTGGTCGGGCATTGAGCCATGCTCAATCTCACACCTTGCAATACAGGCAAGAACCCCTTCTTGGACTAATCCATATTGAACTTCTTCAATATCTTGTCAAGGTACGTGCTTTGTGAAAGACCAATGAGGCATCTCGATCTATCTCTATAGATCTTGATGCCTAATATGTAAGCAGCTTCTCCAAGGTCCTTCATTGAAAAACACTTATTCAAGTAGGCCTTTATGCTTTCCAAGAGTTCTATATCATTTCCCATCAATAGTATGTCATGCACATATAATATGAGAAATGCTACAGAGCTCCCACTCACTCTCTTGTAAACATAGGCTTCTCCATTAGTCCGTGTAAACCCAAACGCTTTGATCATCTCATCAAATCGAATGTTCCAACTCCAGGATGCTTGCAACAACCCATAGATTGAGAATTGGAGCTTGCACACCCTGTCAGCATTCTTAGGATCGACAAAACCTTCTGGCTGCATCATATACAGTTCTTCCTTAAGGAAACCATTAAGGAATGCCGTTTTGACGTCCATTTGCCATATCTCATAATCATAGAATGCGGCAATTGCTAACATGATTCGAACAGACTTCAGCTTCACTACGGGTGAGAAGGTCTCATTGTAGTCAACCCCTTGAACTTGTCGATAACCCTTAGCGACAAGCCTAGCCTTATAGATGGTTACGTTACCATCCGCGTCTGTCTTCTTCTTAAAGATCCATTTATTTTCTATGGCTCGCTGAACATCGGGCAAGTCAGTCAAAGTCCATACTTCGTTTTCATACATGGATCCTATCTCGGATTTCATGGCTTCAAGCCATTTGTCGGAATCCGGGCCAGCCATCGCTTCTTCATAGTTCGAAGGTTCACCATTGTCTAACAACATGATTTCCAGGACAGGGTTGCCGTACCACTCTGGTGCGGAACATGTCCTTGTGGACCTATGAAGTTCAGTAGCAACTTGATCTGAAGTTTCATGATCATAATCATTAACTTCCTCTCTAGTCAGTGCAGGCACCACAGAAACATTTTCTTGAGCTGCGCTACTCTCCAGTTCAAGAGGCAATACTTCATCAAGTTCTACTTTCCTCCCACTTACTTCTTTCGAGAGAAACTCATTCTCTAGAAAGGATCCATTCTTGGAAACAAAGATCTTGCCTTCGGATCTGTGGTAGAAGGTATACCCAATAGTTTCCTTAGGGTATCCTATGAAGACGCATTTTTCCGATTTGGGTTCGAGCTTTTCAGGTTGAAGTTTCTTGACATAAGCATCGCATCCCCAAACTTTCAGAAATGACATCTTAGGTTTCTTCCCAAACCACAATTCATACGGTGTCGTCTCAACGGATTTTGACGGAGCCCTATTTAAAGTGAATGCGGCAGTCTCTATAGCATAACCCCAAAATGATAGCGGTAGATCGGTAAGAGACATCATAGATCGCACCATATCCAATAGAGTGCGATTACGACGTTCGGACACACCATTACGCTGAGGTGTTCCCGGCGGCGTGAGTTGTGAAACAATTCCACATTTCCTTAAGTGCGTGCCAAATTCGTGACTCAAATATTCCCCTCCATGATCTGATCGTAAGTACTTTATTTTCCTGTCACGTTGATTCTCAACCTCACTCTAAAATTCCTTGAACTTTTCAAAGGTCTCAGACTTGTGTTTCATCAAGTAGACATACCCATATCTACTTAAGTCATCAGTGAGGGTGAGGACATAACGATAACCACCATGAGCCTCAACACTCATTGGACCGCACACATCAGTATGTATGATTTCCAATAAGTTGGTTGCTCGCTCCATTGTTCCGGAGAATGGAGTCTTGGTCATTTTGCCCATGAGGCATGGTTCGCACGTGTCAAATGATTCATAATCAAGAGACTCCAAAAGTCCATCTGCATGGAGTTTCTTCATGCGTTTGACACCAATGTGACCAAGGCGGCAATGCCACAAGTATGTGGGACTACCATTATCAACCTTAAATCTTTTAGCATTCACACTATGAATATGTGTAACATCATGTTCGAGATTAAATAAGAATAAACCATTGACCAGCGGGGCATGACCATAAAGCATGTATCTCATATAAATAGAACAACCATTATTCTCATATTTAAATGAGTAGCCATCTCGCATTAAACGAGATCCAGATACAATGTTCATGCTCAAAGCTGGTACTAAATAACAATTATTGAGGTTTAAAACTAACCCCGTAGGTAAATGTAGAGGTAGCGTGCCGACGACGATCACATCGACCTTGGAACCATTCCCGACGTGCATCGTCACCTCGTCCTTCGCCAGTCTCCGCTTATTTCGCAACTCCTGTTTTGAGTTACAAATATGAGCAACTGCACCGGTATCAAATACCCAGGAGCTACTACGAGCGCTGGTTAGGTACACATCAATAACATGTATATCACATATACCTTTGGTATTGCCGGCCTTCTTATCCGCTAAGTACTTGGGGCAGTTCCGCTTCCAGTGACCGTTTCCCTTGCAATAAAAACACTCAGTCTCAGGCTTGGGTCCATGCTTTGGCTTCTTCCCGGCAACTGGCTTACCGGGTGCGGCAACTCCCTTTCCGTCCTTCTTGAAGTTCTTCTTACCCTTGCCTTTCTTGAACTTAGTGTTTTTATTCACCATCAACACTTGATGTTCCTTTTTGATCTCCACCTCCGCTAATTTCAGCATTGAATATACCTCAGGAATGATCTTTTCCATCCCCTGCATATTGAAGTTCATCACAAAGCTCTTGTAGCTAGGTGGGAGCGACTGAAGGATTCTGACAACGACCGCATCATCCGGGAGATTAACTCCCAGCTGAGATAAGCGGTTGTGCAACCCAGACATTTTGAGTATGTGCTCGCTGGCAGAACTACTCTCCTCCATCTTAAAACTGTAGAACTTGTCAGAGACTTCATATCTCTCGACCCGGGCATGAGCTTGGAAAACCATTTTTAGCTCTTGGAACATCTCATATGCTCTGTGCTGCTCAAAACGCTTTTGGGGCCCCGGTTCTAAGCTGTAAAGCATGTCGCACTGAACCAGGGAGTAATCATCACTACGCGACTGTCAGGCGTTCATAACGTCTTGAGTTGCTGGGAAAACAAGTGCATCACCTAGTGGTGCTTCAAGGACATATGCTTTCTTGGCAGCTATGAGGATAATCCCCAGGTTACGGACCCAGTCCGTGTAGTTGCTACCATTGTCTTTCAGCTTGGTTTTCTCTAGGAATGCATTAAAGTTGAGGGCAACATTAGCGTGGGCCATTTGATCTACAAGACATATTGCAAGGTTTTTAGACTATGTTCATGATAATTAAGTTCATCTAATCAAATTATTTAATGAACTCCCACTCAGATAGACATCCCTCTAGTCATCTAAGTGATACATGATCCGAGTCAACTAGGCCGTGTCCGATCATCACGTGAGATGGACTAGTCATCATCGGTGAACATATTCATGTTGATCGTATCTTCTATACGACTCATATTCGACCTTTCGGTCTTCCGTGTTCTGAGGCCATGTCTGTACATGCTAGGCTCGTCAAGTCAACCTAAGTGTATTGCGTGTGTAAATATGGCTTACACCCGTTGTATTCGAACATTAGAATCTATCACACCGATCATCACGTGGTGCTTCGAAACAACGAACCTTCACAAAGGTGCATAGTTAGGGGGAACACTTTCTTGAAATTATTGCGAGGGATCATCTTATTTAAGCTACCTTCGTTCTAAGCAAATAAGATGTAAAACATGATAAACATCACATGCAATCAAATAGTGACATGATATGGCCAATGTCATCGTCACCGGCATGACACCATGATCTCCATCATCATGATCTCCATCACGTGTCTTCATGAAGTTGTCTCGCCAACTATTACTTCTACTACTATGGCTAATGGTTAGCAATAAAGTAAAGTAATTACATGGCGTTTTCATTGACACGCAGGTCATACAATAAATTAAGACAACTCCTATGGCTCCTACCGGTTGTCATGCTCATCGACATGCAAGTCGTGATTCCTATTACTAGAACATGATCAATCTCATACATCACATATATCATTCATCACATCCTTTTGGCCATATCACATTACACGGCATATGCTGCAAGAACAAGTTAGACGTCCTCTAATTGTTGTTGCAAATTTTACGTGGTTGCTATAAGTTTCTAGCAAGAACGTTTCTTACCTATGCCAAAACCACAATGTGATATGCCAATTTCTATTTACCCTTCATAAGGACCCTTTTCATTGAATCCGATCCGACTAAAGTGGGAGAGACAGACACCCGCTAGCCACCTTATGCAACTAATGCATGTCGGCACCGGTTCGTTATCGTCGCTTAGCCACTCTGCCGTCATCGGAGGACAGCTCCAGCTGGGAGGCTACACCGCGGCGGCGACGTAGTCCCCGACGTAGTGTAGTGCGTGTGGCGTCCCTGTTGGGTGTGCGCGGAACACCCACCACACGCTCCGCCGCCGCTACCTGTCGGCAGTTGTTGTCGGCTGCCATTGCTGCCACACCAGCATCAAAAGCTAGGGCCATCACCCGCTCCGCTGCCGCGGCCTGAAGGCAGGAGGTGGCCATCATGGCTGCCACCCCACTGCCGGCCACCGTGGCCATCACCTGCTCCGCCACCATGGCCCGAAGGCGGGAGGTGGTGGTCGTGGCCGCCACCCCATCGTCGGCCGCCGTGGCCGCTAGCCACCGTTGACCGCCGGGGTCATCACCCGCTCCGCCACCACGGCCCGAAGGCGGGAGGCTGAGGTGGATGCCCGCACGTGCGTCGGCGACCTTGTGCGCTACACCGACTTCCTGCGGGAGGAGGAGGTGCGCCTTGTCAATCACGCAAAGAGCCTTACCGCCCCCGTGGTCGTGGCATACGCCGCCTCAGAGGCGAGAAATCAGGAGATCTACGAGGAGAACCACCGCTTCGAGAGGGGTCGTCTGGAGCGGCAGAGGGCGTTCGAGGTGAGCGTCGTTGAAGCTGTAGCAGTGGCTGTCATCGTATTGTAGTTGTCCAGCTCGTCGGTAGGCTCCTCCTCCTCTGCCACTTATTGAGCGCGCTCGGCAGAGGAGAGGCAGCCGAAAGTAGTACAAAGCCCCTCCATAGTAGTAGTATTTAGGGGCTATTTTGTTCAGTTCATCTGACTGTAGATGTGGTGGAACTGTACAACGTACTTAAAATTAGCTCGTACATATAGTTGAACTAGCTATTTCAGTACGTGGTTGGCAACAATTGGGGAAAAGTTTGGTCGGTTCAGCTGTCGAGTTGAACTGTTTGTATAAATTAAGAATGACTGCTTAATCTATGAATGAAATCTATGCTTGATTACTGAATTTTAGTTGCAAAAATTAGATACTGCTAGTGATTTTTAGCTTCATATTTTGACAAATCACAGTGTTACAAGGTTGACAAATGGCAATGTTACTAGATCAACAAATGTCAATCTTTCCAGTTTGACAAATGGCAACATACCCAATATGACAAATGCAAATATTACCAAATTGTTTGTAAGTGGTTGCACACGGGTCATCCAAAAGAACCGTTTGCATTGAAGAGATGCACAAATCCTGCTTTCACTTTGCATACGGGTGTTCTATCTAAAGCGTTTGCGATTAAGAGCCACAAAAATCCTACTCGGCACATTTTCCCTTGGCTTCCCGGGGAAGCTGTCGGTTTGCATACGGGTGCTCTAACTAAAACATTTGCGACGAGTGTTTTATATTTAAAAAGCATTGACGTTTTTTCATAAGAAAATCATTTGATAAGCCTGTACATTGAGAGAGAAAAACGCAAGTTTGCTCAAACCATATCTTTCATTCAGTCATACTACGAATTTATATTCATATGATCGAGATAAAGTATTAAACCCAAGAAAAAAAACTATTTCCGGCGGCGGTGGAGGCGGAGTGCCGCGCCATCGTTGTCGTTATCGTCCTCCAGGACGCCCTTGTTAAAGTATTCAATGCAGCACAAAATATGCTTCACTTGTAAATGAAACATCATGTCGTCGCGCGATCGACGGGCGGGGCGCGGGAGGACGGTAGCTGGCGGCGCTGAGAGGTAGTGGTCGACGGCGGCGTCCCATGTCGCTGAGGGGGGCCCGTGCACGGGCATGGGCGCGGTAGGTGCAGCCAAACACACGACGACTGGTGCCGCGGTGGGTGGAGGGGCGCGCACAGGCACGGGCACGGGCGCTGGTGCTGGCATGTACATGAGCTCGCGCGGGTCTGCGGAGACCTCACTAACACCCGCGGCTTCTCGCTCTGCGATAGTGCTCGGCGACCAGCCCGTCAATGCCATGGGGATGGTCACTAGCACGGGTGTGGGATGGGAGCTGGGATGGGAGCGGGGGCAGCAACCACCGCGGCCAGCTTGTTCTGGGCCATGTCCATGAGTCCCAATTCCTCCTTATTTTCTATCTTCTCTAGCTCGGAGTTGACTTCACCAAACTTGAAAACTAGTGGCATATGATCCTTTTGCGCCATGGCGTTGGTGGAGGTCTGCGGGAGGGAGGGAAATGGGAGGCTAATAGTAAGGTCGCGCGTATTAAGCAGCTGCTCGGGCGCCATTAATGGAGAGGAAGGCAGGCGGCCATTGAAGTTAAAGGGCTCGCTTCCTAGTGAGCCTGCACAACATACAGCTCGCATGCTTCCCGGTGAGCTTGCGCATTGGAGGACAGCTTGCACGCCTCTCGGTCAGCCTGCGCACCGGACCGCGCTCGCACGCCTCCCGTTCAGCAAGGTCAAGCAGCTGTCCGCACGACACCTCCTATAGCCATTAAAACCAAGACACATGGCGTCACGTGAATGGTTAACAGAACACGCACGATTTGAATTATATAAACGTTTGAGATTTTGAAGTGGCAATTATTTTTTCAAAATGCCTTTGTTGGTTATTATTCGAGTGCGCCTTCTCTCAAAATGGAGATGAAAAATACCACAACATGTCGGGTGCCATTCCATGATAGCATGCCAAGTTTCATGAATTTCAGACGAGTTTTGGATTTACTCGAATTTAAAAACAAAGTATCTCAACGTTTTGCCGGCAATCAATGATGCCCTGTTGTTTGAAATTCATTCCCATTTCTTGCATGGGACCTAAGCATGCACCCAAGGACACAGATTCAATTTTTCAACCAATTTATATGCACTGGAGCATGTGCATGTAGTTCAAATTTGAATTATGCACATAAATGCATTAAAAACTCAGTTAATGCATAAAAATGTCCAAACGAACCCCGAAAAATCACAACAATTGACAGAACACCTGTTGTTCTATGTTGACACGAGGAATTTTTTGAAATCAATAAGAGGCAATGGATATCGTTTCATCCCCAAAGGTGGGACGTTCCCTACCGAAACCATCATGCTTGTTGTGAGAAGCTCTGGTTTGTGAGAAGCATATACCCAAACCTGCCCCCCCCCCCAAATGGGACAAAAAATTTACCACGGCATGTTGATGCCGCTCCATGATAGCATGCCAAGTTTCATGAATTTCAGACGAGTTTTGGATTTACTAGAATTTCAAAACCAGGTATCTCAATGTTTGCGGCCGAGTGACGGTGGCAGGGTGTTTGACATTCATTCCCATTTCTTGCATGGGACCTAAGCATGCAACCAAGAACATAGATTTGAATTTTTCAACCAATTTATATGCATTAGAGCATGTGCATGTAGTTCAAATTTGAATTATGCACATGAATGCATTGAAAACTCAGTTAATGCATAAAAATGTCCAAACGAACCCCAAAAAATCACAAAAATTGACACAACACTCCTGTTGTTCTACGTTGACACGAGAATTTTTTTGAAAGCAATAAGAGGCAATGGACATCGTTTCATCCCCAAAGGTGGGACGTTCCCTACCGAAACCATCATGCTTGTTGTGAGAAGCTTTGGTTTGTGAGAAGCATGTACCCAAACCTGCCCCAAATGGGACAAAAAATTTACCACGGCATGTTGATACCGCTCCATGATAGCATGCCATGTTTCATGAATTTCAGACGAGTTTTGGATTTACTAGAATTTAAAAACAAGGTATCTCAATGTTTGCAGCCGAGTGACAGTGGCAAGGTGTTTGACATTCATTCCCATTTCTTGCATGTGACATAAGCATGCAACCAAGGACACATATTTGAATTTTCAACCAATTTATATGCATTAGAGCATGTGCATGTAGTTCAAATTTGAATTATGCACATAAATGCGTTGAAAACTCAATTAATGCATAAAAATGTCCAAACAAACCCCAAAAAATCCCAAAAATTGACACAACACTCCTGTTGTTCTATGTTGACACTAGGAAAAAATTGAAACCGAGAAGAGGCAATGGATATCGTTTCGTCCAGAAAGGTGAAACGTGAAGGAAATATGCCCTACAGGCAATAATAAATTTGTTATTTATATTTCCTTATATCATGATAAATGTTTATTATTCATGCTAGAATTGTATTAACCGGAAACTTAGTACATGTGTGAACACATAGATAAATAGAGTGTCACTAGTTTTCCTCTACTTGACTAACTGCAAACATGAGTTGTCATTTGATTAATGGGATCACATCAACACGACGATCGTTTAGTTTGTTGCTATTGCTTTCTCCATACCTATACACGCTCCTATGACTATGAGATCATGCAACTCCGAATACTGGAGGAACACTTTGTGTGCTCCAAACATCACAACATAACTGGGTGATTATAAAGGTGCTCTACATGTGTCTCCGATGGTGTTTGTTGAGTTGGCATGGATCAAGATTAGGATTTGTCACTCCGATTGTCGGAGAGGTATCTTTGGGCCCTCTCGCTAATGTACATCACAATAAGCCTTGCAAGCAATGTAGCTAATGAGTTAGTTACGAGATGTAGCATTACTGAATGATTAAAGAGACTTGCCAGTAACGAGATTGAACTACGTATTGAGATACCGACGATCAAATCTTGGGCAAGTAACATACCGATGACAAAGGGAACAACATATACCGTTATGCGGTTTGACCAATAAAGATGTTCGTAGAATACGTAGGAGCCAATATGAGCATCCAGGTTCCGCTATTGGTTATTGACCGGAGACATGTCTCGGTGAAAGCACAAGTGCTCCCTAGGTGGTTTTGGTAATTAATGTCAACATATCTCTTGTTGGACTAACACTTCTACCTAGTATGTTTCAGATAAGTTCAACAATGAAGTGGCATGGACTAGAGGATGTGGAACCCCTTCAAAATGCTAAGGACAAAGGATTGGCTCAAGATCCAAGCTCAAGACTCTACATTTTCTATTTTAGTGATCCAAGATCACATTGAGTCTATAGGAAAAGCCAATACTATTAAGAAGGGATGAGGTGTTGTTTAATGGCTTGCTTGCTCAAAGTGCTTAGTGATATGCTCCAAAGCCCTCAACCACTTTCTCACTTCCAAATATGTCCCACACCAAATATCCAACTCGGCCCCATCGATTCTTTCTATCCGGAGCCACCGAGTTCAGTTGACATAGCCACTACCAGAAACCCTAATCAGTTCGGTCTCACCAATGGGATCTCGGTCTCATCGAGATGGCCTTGCAAACTCTCTGTTACCCATTGCAATATTTTCATCCCACCGAGATATGCAATCGACCCCACCGAGTATGCTTGACCAACTCTCTATTTTGCTTATTACCCAAATCGGTCCCACTGAGTTTGAGTAACCGGTCAAACCGAGTTTTGGATTTACCCTAACCCTAGCACATCGGTCCCACCGAGTTGATCTAGTCGGTCCCACCGAAAACACTAACGGTCACTAGATTTGCTGAAATTGGCAAGTTGTGTAACGGTTAGATTTTGTGTGGAGGCTATATATACCCCTCTGATACGTCCATTTTGCATCATGCTTTTATATCAATATTTATTGCATTATGGGCTGTTATTACACATTATGTCACAATACGTATGCCTATTCTCTCGTATTTTACAAGGTTTACATAAAGAGGGAGAATGCCGGCAGCTGGGATTCTGGGATGGAAAAGGAGCAAATATTAGAGACCTATTCTGCACAGCTCCAAAAGTCCTAAAACTTCACGGATGATGTTTTCCAAATATATAAAAAATACTGAGCGCAAGAACCTCACCAGGGGGGCCACACCCTTCCCACAAGGGTGGGGTCGCGCCCTACCCCCCAGGGCACGCCCCCTACCTCATGGGCCCCCTGGTGGCCCTCTGGTGGCCATATTCTGCTATATGGAGTCTTTCGATGGGAAAAAAATCATAAGCCATCTTCTCGGACGAAACTCCGCCGCCACAAGGCGGAACCTTGGCGGAATCAATCTAGGGCTCTGGCGGAGCTGTTTTGCAGGGGAAACTTCCCTCCCGGAGGGGGAAATCATCGCCATCGTCATCACCAACGCTCCTCTCATCGGGAGAGGGCAATCTCCATCAACATCTTCATCAGCACCATCTCATCTCAAAACCCTAGTTCATCTCTTGTATCCAATTCTTGTCTCTAAGTCCGAGATTGGTGCTAGTAGGTTGCTAGTAGTGTTAATTACTCCTTGTAGTTGATGCTAGTTGGTTTAATTGGTGGAAGATCATATGTTTAGATCCTATATGCATATCAATACCCCTCTCATTATGAACATGTTTATGCTTTGTGAGTAGTTACTTTTGTTCCCGAGGACATGGGAGAAGTCTTGCTATTAGTAGTCATGTGAATTTGGTATTCGTTCGATATTTTGATGAGATGTATGTTGTCTCTCCTCTAGTGGTGTTATGTGAACGTCGACTACATGACACTTCACCATTATTTGGGCCTAGAGGAAGACATTGGGAAGTAATAAGTAGATGATGGGTTGCTAGAGTGATAGAAGCTTAAACCCTAGTTTATGTGTTGCTTCGTAAGGGGCTGATTCGGATCCATATGTTTCATGCTATGGTTAGGTTTACCTTAATACTTTTGTTGTATTTGCGGATGCTTGCAATAGAGGTTAATCATAAGTGGAATGCTTGTCCAAGTAAGGGAAGCACCCAAGCACCGGTCCACCCACATACCAAATTATCAAAGTACCGAACGTGAATCATATGAATGTGATGAAAACTAGCTTGACGATATTCCCATGTGTCCTCGGGAGCGCTTTACATCTTATAAGAGTTTGTCTAGGCTTGTCCTTTGCTACAAAAAGGATTGGGACACCTTGCTGCACCTTATTTACTTTTGTTACTTGTTTCTCCTTACAAATTATCTTATCACAAAATTATCTGTTACCACTTATTTCAGTACTTGCAGAGCATACCTTGCTGGAAACTGCTTATCATTTCCTTCTGCTCCTCGTTGGGTTCGACACTCTTACTTATCGAAAGGACTATGATAGATCCCCTATACTTGTGGGTCATCACGACTCTTTTCTGGCGCCGTTGCCGGGGAGTGAAGCGCCTTTGGTAGGTAGAATTTGGTAAGGAAAAAATTATATAGTGTGCTGAAATTTGCTGTCACTTATTACTATGGAAAGTAATCCTCTGAGGGGCTTGTTCGGGGTATCTTCACCCCGACCAGTAGAGCAAAGAGTTGCTCCTCAACCTACTCAATATGAATATGAAAATGAAAATGCTTGCTTTGAAGTTCCTGCGGGTATGATAGAAAAACTGCTAGCTAATCCCATTTTAGGAGATGGAACAAAACATCCTGATGAACATCTGATATATGTGGATGAAGTTTGTGGATTATTTAAGCTTGCAGGTGTACCCGGAGATGTTGTTAAGAAGAAGGTCTTCCCTTTATCTTTTAGGGGAGATGCATCGACATGGTATAGGCTATGTGATGATATGAAGTCTTGGAATTACAAACGATTGAAATTGGAATTTAATCAGAAGTTTTATCCTATGCATCTTGTTCATCCTGATCGCAATTACATATATAATTTTTGGCCTCGCGAAGGAGAAAGCATCGCTCAAGCTTGGGGGAGGCTTAAGTCAATGTTATATTCATGCCCCAATCATGAGCTCTCAAGAGAAATGATTATTCCAAATTTTTATGCTCGGTTTTCTGGTAACAAGCGCACCATGCTTGATACTTCTTGTGCTGGCTCTTTTATGATGAAGACTATTGAATTCAAATGGGATTTATTGGAAAGAATTAAACACAACTCTGAAGATTGGGACCTCGACAATGGTAAGGAGTCAGGTATGACACCTAGTTTTGATTGTGTTAAATCTTTTATGGATACCGATATTTTTTGTAAATTTAGCACTAAATATGGACTTGACTCTGAGATAGTAGCTTCTTTCTATGAATCTTTTGCTACTTATGTTGATCTCCCCAAGGAGAAGTGTTTTAAATATCATCCTTCCATAGAAGTAAAAGTAGCTGCACCTATTAAAGTTGAAGAAAAGACTATTACTTATAATGATCCTATTGTTCCTACTTCTTACGTTGAGAAACCACCTTTCCCTGTTAGGATAAAGGATCATGCTAAAGTTTCAACTGTGGTTCGTAAAAGCAATATTAAAACATATTCACCTCCTGAGCAAGTTAAAGTTGAACCTAATATTGCTATTGTTAAAGATCTCTTGTCTAATAATATAGATGGGCATGTTATTTATTTCTGTAATGAAACTGCTAGAATTGCTAAACCCCGTGATAAAGATAAACCTAGACCTGTGGTAGGCATGCCTGTTATTTCTGTTAAAATAGGAGATCATTGTTATCATGGCTTATGTGATATGGGTGCCAGTGCTAGTGCAATACCTTATTCCTTATACAAAGAAGTTATGCATGATATTGCACCTGCCGAGATGGAAGATATTGATGTCACAATTAAACTTGCCAATAGAGATACTATTTCACCAATGGGAATTGTTAGAGATGTTGAAGTCTTGTGTGGGAAAACTAAATATCCTGCTGATTTTCTTGTTCTTGGTTCCCCACAAGATAGCTTTTGTCCCATTATATTTGATAGACCTTTCTTAAATACTGTTAATGCTACCATATATTGCAAAAGAGGTGTTGTTACTATCGGTTTAGATGATATGACTCATGAATTTAATTTTTCTAAATTTAGTAGACAACACCGTGAAGAAGAATTACCTAGCAAGGATGAAATTATTGGTCTTGCTTCTATTGCCATACCTCCTAGTGATCCTTTAGAACAATATTTGCTAGACCATGAAAACGATATGTTTATGATTGAAAGAAGGGAATTAGATGAAGTATTCTTTAAACAGGAACCTATGCTGAAAAACAATTTACCTATTGAAATCCTAGGGGGTCCTCCCCCACCCAAGGGTGATCCCGTGTTTGAGCTTGAACAGTTACCTGATACTCTTAAATATGCTTATCTTGATGAGAAAAAGATATATCATGTTATTATTAGTGCTAACCTTTCAGAACATGAAGAAGAGAGATTATTGAAAACTCAAAAGAAGCGTCGTGCTGCTATTGGGTATACTCTTGATGATCTTAAGGGCATTAGTCCCACTCTATGTCAACATAAAATTAATTTGGAAGAAGATGCTAAACCAGTTTGTGATCATCACTAGTAGAAAACGGAGCTTTAAAACCGGTTCGTAAGGGCCTTTAGTGCTGGTTCCATAACCGACACTAAAGGGTGGGCACTAAAGGCCCCCCCCCCTTTAGTACCGGTTCGGCACGAACCAGCGCTAAAGTGCCACCACGTGGCGTGAGCTCGCGCCCTGGTATGGGGGACCTTTAGTACCGGTTGGTGTTACCAACCGGTACTAAAGGTTTCTTTTTTGATTTTTTTTGAAAGTTTTGGAAAAAAAATTTGATTTTTTTTCGATTTTTAATTTTTCTGAATTATTTGATGATTTAGTCTCTAATCACCCCTCTTAACTGCTCAAGTGTGGATCACTCATTCCAAATCGCCTAACTTCCCGGCCGGTCACCCATCCTCTCACTCCCCCAGCCTGAGCACGCTTAACTTCGGAGTTCTATTCCCCCTACATTCCAAGTCTGCACTTGTTGTTTTCCTGACAAATGTAAGCTGTCAATCCTATTAACCCTCAGCAGTTTAGCTTGAGCATTAGGTCACACGTTTCACCGTTTGAGTTTGAAACTATTATTCTAAAAAACAGTAATTATTTAGTAACACTAATATTTCTTGAATAAGTTTGACCATAGTTTGACCACAGTTTGACCATAGTTTGACCAGATTTGACCAAAATTCAAAAAATTGAAATAATTATTTAGTAACACTAATATTCTTGAATAATTATGTAGTAACATTAATACTTCTCGAATAAGTAGTTTGACCAGATTTAACCAATTTTTTTAAAAAAACTGAAATTTGACCATATCTTTTTTCCTTTTGGAATTTGAGGATTCTAAAAATTGCAAACAGGCCGTAGGCGGTCTCCATCCGATGCGGATTTTCGTGCTGAATTTTTTGATATATTATACGTTATTTTCCGACATCGTATGCAAAAGTTATAGCCGTTTTACATTTTCCCTACACTTTTTGCAAAACATGTCCAAATTTAAGTTTTTAAATTTTCCTAACTAGTAGATGTAGTAATATAACTACCTCTCGAAGGATTTTATTTTTTGAAGTTTTTATCATTTTCTTTTGATTTTTTCTAAACTGAAAT